>NC_085025.1:20409209-20709209 GCF_963692335.1 Osmerus eperlanus
GTGCAAGTGTACCTGTGGAAAAAAAGCAAGCAACAATAATAAAACAATATATCACAGCGAGTACAAAAATTTAAGTCAGTTACCACTAACCACAAGAGCAACAAGTCTCTAAGCAAGAGTCATTGTGATCCTTGAGGAAACTAACATCGGGTCAAGCGAACCATTCCTAAGTACCGTTGTACTCCTAATCTATACAAAGGAATCACTTTAAAAAGGCAAACAAATCAATAGTTATTGACCAAAACACATTTTTGCTTGCTGCGGCCACGCCCAGTGATCACATGACACCAAATTGTGTGGACATCCTCAGAAGAGGGTTCAGAGTCATCATACCAAGTTTGGTGTTGACATCTCAAAGATTTGCTGAGATTTGATCCAACTTCCTGTTTGGTTGCTTTGTTGCCGATTTTGATTGGCTGTACCGGACGAACGGTTTTGAAAATAAAATATATAAATAATTTTTGAGTGAGGGTTGCTCTGACGATGATGGTTGCCAATTCTGGGGAAGATTGGAAAAAAATTGTAGGAGGAGTAGGCTTTCAAAGGTTTTTGATAAAACCGGAAATGGCGGAAAATCTATACAACCGGAAATTGACGTCATAGGGTGCGTTGAACTCGTCTTGATCCAGGGAATCCAATGGTACCTCATTTTTGAAAATCAGTCATACGGTTCAGAAGTTGCGTGTGTAAACACAAGTCCAACTTTGACCCATTGGTGGCGCTAGAGTGGTCTAATGGGATACATGAAACTTGGTGTAGGTATAGAAGGAACTGTCCTTAATGAGTGTGCCAAATTTAAAAAAAAGTTATTGAAGGGTTCTAGGGGTTGCCATTGACTCCCATGGAACTAGAATAATAACTAGAGAGGGTACAATTTCTGGGGAAATTGTAGGGTGTGCTTGCTTGCGTCGGTTGCACAGGGGTCCGTTTTTGAATGACATTTTTACAACTGATATTTCTGTATATTTTATATAAAAATGCATACTTATTATTTATAAAGATTACATAGATTTAAAAGCATTTTTTTTTGCTGCTCATTTACAACTGAAAATACGAGTGAAGTGTAGAATGAAATAGATGTCTTCTCATTTCACCTGCAAGAGGCAGCCTCATCGTTGAATCAAAACGAATACATTTGGCAGACCGGTGTAAAAATTGACCTAATCTCTATGACTTAAACGTCCTTTTAAGTTTTTCCCTTCTCGTGATATTTTAAGGAATTTAGCCTACTCATATTGCATTCATTCATGAATAAAGAACCCCCTTTGAAGATTATTGTACGACGTTACCGGCAGTAGAAGATGGAATCGCGATTCAAACAGTACCATCTGCTAACTGAAAATATGCCCCCAAAAACGTAAATAAGCTTGACATTTATTTGGTGGAAAATCGCTTTCATAAAAAGCTCACTGGTAGCGATCATTGTCAGTAACAACGCCAAGTGCGATATAGCCCTGTGTGGAGAAGCTGCCCCGGTAAATTGTACTACTACGGTACAGAACTAGACTACTGCTGTGTTCGTCTTGGTAGCGATTGCGTTGGTTGAATTTGATTTAACGTTCCGTTGTACGGTTTAGGCTGAAATTAATTATTTTCATGAACAGATTGACAAAGTTTAGGCTGTGGCAATGAAGTTAAGGTTAGTAGTTAGATAGATGTTTGATTTAAGTAAGGGGAGTGCCGAACATATTCTGTCGCCGTTTGACTTCCTACAGCTGTGTAGATGTTTTTGTAGTGTGTCTCACGTAGGCTACAGCGTTGCAGTGAGCAACACTGGTTTGAAACCACAGGTAATGATCATTTCACCCACAAATCGTTTACTTGTAATCTAATGTCATAATAAATCCTACAACGAAAATTTATTTTTGAGGAATGTTTATTTTAACGATTGAAAACAGATGCATCATAGACCACTGTAGTATGTGTTGCCCGGGCAATAGAGGCTAATGTCATGATGCTAATGCTTCAGTGAAATAGTAGACTACCGTTTCCGAAAGTAGATGTGGGCCTACTTCCTTAATAATATCAGCTAATATTGTACATTACATTTCACAATTGTGTTTCACATCACAAAGTAAAATGAGTAAATAGTTATCACCCTGGCCTCTTTGCTTGTGGCGTTTCTGCAGCTGCCTTGCAGTAAAGCTATAGTTAGCCTAGCTATCCCCCAAGTTAACAGATGCGAAACGAATGTTCTACAGGTAGTCACGCGTTTTCGTGACGTTAGTGACGTAGTGACGTCAGTGACGTCAGTGACTGTGGCTAGAAAATTAGCCACCGTTAGCTTCACTTTTCACCACAAAAACGCGATTTCTACTTAAACCATGCAACGGAACGTAAATAAAAATACAACCAACGCAATCGCTACTAATACGGAACTTTTGACACCTAGGTTGTCTATGTAGTCCAAATATTGACTGATCCTTAGGGGGGCGAAAATAAACAATAAATAATAATAATAATAATATATATGTGAGAGAACAAAGGTTGTGCCCTTGCCGAAGGCAAAGCACACCCAATAAGAAAAGGTAGAAACACTTAAGTGGCTTCGCCGCTTCACGGCTTGGCCACCAATAACAATAATAAGAAAAGGTAGAAACACTTAAGTGGCTTCGCTGCTTCGCGCCTTGGCCCCTAATAATAATAAAACTAACAATAGCAGCTTCGCTGCTTGGCCCCTGTTACATCTGGCTCACGGATGCAATCGGAAGAGAGACGTAGGCAAAACTGGACGGCTAGCAATAGTTTAATGATTTTCCCATGGTGGAAGACAAAGAGATACACGTTATCAAACTGGGGGTCAGCTCAGGCCGCCCTCCCCCATCCCCGGAGCAGGTACTTGAAGCCTGGGTCCAGGTGCGTCCAATCAACCCAATTAGCAGGGCTCGCAGGAAAGGGGAGGGCCGTCACCCCCCCCCCCCTTAAGAGGGACCCCCCAGGGTCCCCAGGCCCCACCGGTGTCCCAAGGACAGCCCCTAGTCCGTCCAGGCCCAATCTAACCGCATGGATCCCACCACAGCACCCCTACTGCAGGTCCTAAAACACAGGAGCAGAAAGGACAAAACAGACAGAAACGGCATGGTCACCTAGGCACAAGGCGTGCGGGACAGTGCATCAGCCAACACATTCTCACAGCCCCTCACATAGCGGACATCCAGATGATAAGGCTGCAGAAACAGACACCACCTCATCAACCGCTGGTTCGGGTTCTGAAAGGAATGTAAAAAGGTAAGTGGGTTGTGGTCAGTTTAGACAACCAAAGGACCCGTCCCAACATAAACCTCGAAATGCTGCAACATCCAGACCAACGCCAATGCCTCCTTCTCGATTACTGAGTAATTCAACTGGTAAGAATTAAACTTTCTGTAGTAAAAACTGACTGGATGCTCAATGCCTCCCGAACCAGCCTGCAAAAGCTCCGCCCCCACCTTGCTAGCATCCACATACAAGGCAAACGGCCGGTCCAGTTGGGGAGCAGACAACACTGGGGCAGAACAGAGCAAAGACTTAACCTCCTCAAAAGCTCTCTGGCAACCAGGGGACCACACAAATTGAACCTTGGAGCTTAACAGGTGGGTTAGGGGCTCCGCTACTGTGGAGAAGTTAGCACAAAACCCTCGGTAATACCCCACCATCCCATGGAACCTGGCCAGCTCCTTCTTGGTTGCTGGAGAAGGAAACTGGTCAATGGCCAGTACCTTAGCTTGTATGGGACGCACCTGGCCCTGGCCAACCACCTTCCCCAAGTAAGTCAAGGTGGCCTGGGCAAACTCACACTTGGCCAGGTTCACTGTAAGCCTCGCCCAGGCTAAGCGTAGAAACAGAGCCTGAATCCGCTGCAAATGTTCATTACAGGTGTTACTGTAAATCACCACATCGTCCAAGTACACCGCGCAACCGACCAGCCCGGAAACGACCCTGTTCATCAGACGCTGGAAGGTTGCAGGGGCATTACGCAGACCAAACGGCATAACGGTGTACAAGTACAACCCTGAAGGAGTGATAAAAGCAGCCACTTCCTGTGCTCGAGTCGTCAAAGGGACCTGCCAGTACCCTTTGAGGAGGTCAAATTTACTAACAAACCTTGCAGAGCCCACCTGGTCAACACAGTCCTCCATGCGAGGCAGAGGGTAGGAATCAGCCTTAGTAATGGCGTTAACCTTACGGTAGTCTGTACATGGGCGAAAGGTGTGATCGGGCTTTGTAACCAACAAACAGGGAGAGGCCCAGCTGGAACTAGAGGGCTCCGCTATGTTGTGGTCAAGCATTGACCCGATTGACCCGATGTTAGTTTCCTCAAGGATCACAATGACTCTTGCTTAGAGACTTGTTGCTCTTGTGGTTAGTGGTAACTGACTTAAATTTTTGTACTCGCTGTGATATATTGTTTTTATTATTGTTGCTTGCTTTTTCCACAGGTACACTTGCACTTATAGCAGTTCATGTTGTTTAATTGTAACTTGTTTAACTACATGCTCTTATGGTTCTTCCCTTTGGCACTTATTTTGGTTGTTCACAATGTGTGCTTCATGTTTTGGCTACTCGCAATGTTTTGTGGCTATCTCGTTGTTATGATCAGTGACCTATGCACTTTGTAAAGCTCTCTCTTGGAAGTCGCTTTGGATAAAAGCGTCTGCTAAATGAATAAATGTAAATGTATTGAACCTCGGCATCCAACTGCACCCGTTTCTCCGGGGACACGCGATAAAACCTTTGCCGGATTGGCGCAGCATCCCCCACCTCGATGTCATGTTGAATCAAGTCTGTACGAGATGGAGCATCCGCAAACAGCTGTGGCAAACCCTGTATCTCCCTATTCCCTTCCCAAAACATGCCAGAGGTGAAGTTAGAACCCTGATTGCTTTGTATTACCTTGGGGATGCCAAAAATGGAAATGAACTGGGTCAACGCCTTCACCACCGACCTAGTGGTGATGTTACGTAGAGGGTACGCAGCAGGGTACCTGGTGGACTGACACATCACCGTCAGCAAATAGGTACTACCGGTTTTGGAACGGGGCAGGGGACCAACACAGTCGATGATCAATCGTTCAAAAGGTTGACCGACTGCAGGGATTGTATACAGCGGGGCAGGTTTAACTGTCTGGTTAGGCCCACCAGTCAGTTGGCAGACATGGCAGGTCTTTATATAGGCCGAAATCGTGGTCTTCAACCGGGGCCAGAAAAAGTACCTCAATACTCGATCGTAGGTTTTCCTAACCCCTAAATGTCCCGCCATGTCATCATGTGCAACCTGCAACACAACCTGCCTGAACTTTACCGGCATCACAATCTGAAATACAGCCTCTCCCACAAAATGATCACTTTGAGGCAGCCATTTTCTCACCAACAACCCCTCCCGAATAAAGTACCCCTGGCCAGAACTCTCCATGTCCTCCACGGGAAGAACCTGGTCAAACAATTCCTTCAGTGTAAGATCGTCCTTCTGGTCTCTCCCCAGCTCACTGCGAGAAACAGATAAAGGGAAAGCAGGCACAGGGAAAGAAACTGACTCTGATATATCGACAACAACCTCACCGTCTCCAGCATTAGCACGGCCCATGGCCCGTGTCACCGCGCAGACCGGAAACACCGCTGGGTCCCCACACACGATGGGTTCCCCCCCTTCTGGCGTAGAAGTAACCCCCAGGGAAGATGGTAGAGCAGGCCAGACCTGGTTAACAGCCAGGGTGTTCCCCAAGATCCCTTCCACCCCATAAACAAGGCCGGACTCCCATGGTCACCATGCCGTGCACCAAACCGGAGGAGAGCACAAGCTGGTGCAAAGGGACTGAAAAAACTCGCAACCCAATCCCCCGAATCAACACATGACTACCAGCGTCTGACTTGGAAGAGAAAGGCAACACAGACTCCAGTATGAAGGAATCCAAAGCCCCTGTATCACGGAGGATCCTAACCGGCACCTGGGCGTCACCCCCCCCCCCCAAAGACACATACCCCTCCGTAGCAAAAGGCATGAAACCAGGGTCACACCGCCCAGGCAGTGCCCTCCCTGCAACACGGCCAACCCCACCATCAGAGAAAGATGCCTGCGCCGCCGGGGTGGTGAAAATCCGCACAGCAGCAATGGCATCAGCCCTACCATCGACAACAGACGCGGCCGACACAGAAGGCGTAACCTGTCGAGGCCCCGATGACTTTCCCCGCGGCCTACGAACAGGGCATTAGTTTTTCCAATGCCCGGCCCCCGAGCAGTAATGACAAACCCGGCCTGGATCCGCCTCAGCCCGGCTGTCACTCGCCTGCGACCTGCTCTGGCGATAACCACAAGGGATCTCCTGGGAACCCCCATCACCTCGGGTACGATCTAAACGACTGCGGTGTGTAAGAACGTAGTCATCCGCCGCTACGGCAGCTTCACCCGCAGTACGTACCCGATGCTCCGACACGTAGTTGGCCACACGTTCAGGCAGGGTTTCTTTAAACTGTTCCAAAATGACCAGATCCCGTAACTCTCCAAAAGTGGTTATCTCCACCGCCGCACACCAGCGATTAAACTGCGTGATTAACCCCCTAGCAAACTCCACATAGGTCTGACTATCCCCCCGTTTTAGAGTTCGAAAATGTTGACGATACGCCTCTGGGACCAACTCATACGCCTTCAGTACTGCATCCCTTATAACCAATAACCAAGGAATCCGGATTCCTTGGTTATTGTGCTAGGCGACTTTAACAAAGGCAATCTCACTCAAGAACTCCCAAAATATAGACAATTCATCAAATGCCCTACCAGAGAAGGAAACACCTTGGATCACTGCTACTCTACAATCAGCAAAGCATACCATGCGGTCCCCCGAGCAGCACTGGTTCACTCTGACCACGCCATGGTCCACCTGATTCCTGCATACAGGCAGAAGCTAAAGCGCTGTAAGCCTGCTGTGAGGACATCAAAACAGTGGACCAGTGAAGCTATGGAGGATCTGCGGGTGTGCTTGGACTGCACTGACTGGGACATGTTCACGACTGCTACCAATAGTCTGGATGAGCTCACAGAGGCTGTGACATCATACATCAGCTTCTGTGAGGACTGCTGTATACCAACACGCACCAGGGTAAGCTACAACAACGACAAACCCTGGTTTACAGCTAAACTCAGAAGGTTGAGGTCAGAGAAAGAGGCCGCGTTTAGGAGTGGGGACAAAGACAGTTTCAAGGAGTCGAAGAACAGGTTTAGCAAGGCGGTGAGGGAGGCTAAACGACTGTACTCTGAGAGACTAAAACACCAATTCTCTGCAAACGACTCTGCTTCTGTCTGGAAAGGGCTCAGGCAGATTACCAACTACAAGCCCAGAGCCCCCCACTCCACTAACGACTCCCGCCTGGCCAACGACCTGAATGAGTTCTACTGCAGATTTGAAAGACAATTGGACAGTCCTGAACTACCCCTTCCCACCCAGGAGGCCTCCCACCTCCCCCCTCTACAGAGACGACTCTCTCCATTCAGGAGGGTGAAGTTAACAGACTTTTCAAGAGGCAGAATCCCCGCAAAGCAGCTGGGCCGGACTCTGTCTCTCCAGCCACCCTCAAGCACTGCGCTGACCAGCTGTCTCCGGTGTTTACCTACATCTTTAACACCTCCCTTGAGACATGCCATGTGCCAGCCTGTCTCAAGTCCTCCACCATCATCCCTGTGCCCAGAAAGCCAAGGCCAACAGGACATAATGACTACAGACCCGTCGCCCTGACCTCTGTGGTAATGAAGTCTTTCGAGCGCCTGGTGCTGGCACACCTTAAATCCATCACTGACCCTCTACTGGACCCCCTGCAGTTTGCCTACAGAGCCAACAGGTCTGTGGACGATGCAGTTAACATGGCCCTCCACTTCACCCTACAGCACCTGGACTCCCCAGCATCCTATGCCAGGATCCTGTTTGTGGACTTCAGCTCTGCCTTCAATACCATCATCCCCGCCCTGCTTCAGGACAAGCTCTCCCAGCTGAACGTGCCTGATTCCACCTGCAGGTGGATCACAGACTTCCTGTCTGACAGGAAGCAGTGCGTTAAGCTGGGAACACAAGTCTCTGACTCCCGGTCCATCAGCACCGGATCACCTCAGGGCTGCGTCCTTTCTCCTCTGCTCTTCTTCCTGTACACCAACAGCTGCACCTCCAGTCATCCGTCCGTCAAACTCCTGAAGTTTGCGGACGACACCACCCTTATTGGGCTCATCTCTGGTGGAGACGAGTCTGATTATAGGTGGGAAGCGGCCAACCTGGTGACCTGGTGCAGCCAGAACAACTTAGAGCTCAATGCTCTTAAGACAGTGGAGATGGTTGTGGACTTCAGGAAAAACACAGCCCTACTCACCCCCATCCCCCTGTGTGACTCCCCAGTCAACACTGTGGAGTCCTTCCGCTTCCTGGGCACTATCTTCTCCCAGGACCTCAAGTGGGAACTGAACATCAGCTCCCTCATCAAGAAAGCACAACAGAGGATGTACTTCCTTCGGCAGCTGAAGAAGTTCAACCTGCCAAAGACAATGATGGTGCACTTCTACTCAGCCATCATTGAGTCCATCGTCACCTCCTCCATCACCGTCTGGTACGCTGCTGCCACTGCCAAGGACAAGAGCAGGCTGCAGCGTATCATCCGCACTGCTGAGAAGGTGATTGGCTGCATTCTGCCTACCCTCGAGGACCTGCACACCTCGAGGACCCTGAGGCGAGCGAGGAAGATTGTGGCCGACTCCTCCCACCCTGGACACTCCCTGTTTCAGTCACTCCCCTCCGGCAGAAGGCTGCGGTCCATCAGGACCAATACCTCACGCCACAAAAACAGTTTCTTCCCTTCCGCTGTTGGCCTCTTCAACAAGGCCAAGGGACCACACTGACTCTGATGACTTCCTGCTTAAAACACACTGCTTTTTGCACTGCATTACAAAATTGTATCTTGTACATTTGTATTTTTTTGTAAAATTTGTATTTTTGTATTTTTATATTGTAATTTACGGCAACTTATATTTTATTGTATATTTAATTTAATTCTAATCCCACTTAGTACTGCTAGTTTATGTACCCTTAGTATAGATAGTCCACATATTTAAATTTTAGGTCCCTATATGTTTATTGTATGCACCTTCCTGCCAAAGCAAATTCCTTGTCTGTGCAAACTTTCATGGCGAATAAATCCCATTCTGATTCTGAAGCGAAGGCCCTTGTGGATCTTGATGGTATTGCATTTCAGATTTGGTATCCCATTGGTAAATCTGCAGCATGGATTTTTCTATACAGTGACAATTTGTGAAGAATATACATTTTTCAATGGTTCGCAATGTTTGGAGGAATCCGCCATTGCTGCTTGCAGCTATATTTCTTATTCTTATTTTTATATATATTTTATATCGTTTTATTCTTAGATTGTTTAGTTCTTAGGGATAGTTAAACTTCTGTACCTTTACTTAATTTAAGATTCGTATATGTTTAGTGTTTGCACCTCCCTGCCACAGTAAATTCCGTGTTTGTATAACATACATGGCGAATAAACCGAATTCTGATTCTGATTATGTCAATTTTTCAACATTTTGCCATTTTGAAGGAGGAATCCGCCATTGCTGCTTGCAGCTATATTTTATTAAATATTACTTTGTAGGCCTACGTACTTTATCAAAATATTCACCCTATATAATTTAAGATACCTAACTACACAATGTTGGTCAAGAATCCATGTGGTTACCCTGATAAAAACAAATGAAAATAAACGGATTGATCTGTTGAGCCAGCATGCCCGTAGTTATTTCTGAACGGTCTGTCTATTGGCAGAGAGAAACGAATTGTCACGCGTTGCAGACAACACACGTGCAGACATACTGATAGAGAACCCCCAAGTCGATTTTGAAAATCAGTGGAGAAATTCAAGGAGATGGACGACATCAAATTCATTCTCGAAGTTGAAAAGCACAGCGAGTTGTATGTTCCCCAGCAACAATTTTACAAGGACAACGTAAAGACGGATCAATGCAGGGATGCTGTTGGGGCAGCTGTTGCAATAACAGGTTTCCAAAATATAGCCTATGCCATGTTTATGTACCATGTCAGCGTTACATGTGAAAAAGGAAAGCTCAGAGGAGGTGAAAGGCTTGATGACCCGCACAGAGAAATGTGCGTCTGGTGTGAACAGCCTTGTGCCATTCGTAGCCGATCGTGGCGCTTCAGGGCGCTTCGCAGCCACTAACAGTTGCCTCTGCTGCAAGATCTTTCAGAAAAGTGAATCTTATTCAATCATACCTTCGTTCAACTATGAACAATGATCACTTGACCCACCTGGCAATCATCTCCATTGAAAACAACCTAGCAAGATCAACTTCATTTGATGAAATACTTGAAAAATGGGTAAGTACAAAAGCAAGACATGTCAAAGTGCTGTAATCATATATTGGGGAGGATGGAGACAGAAAAGTTGGAGATGGGGGGATTAATGCAATTAGACGTGATATAAATGTATTGTTTCTTTCATATTTAATTGTAATCAATTGTTTTTAAAATATACTTTATGAACTTTTACTACTACTTTTATTAGTTAAATTGTGTTCTGAATGGTATATTTGTTACACTTTAAAGTAGTTTGAAAAGTGTTTAGACAAAAAAGTTTGCTTATAGTTATAGTTATATGGAAATATGTTGCCACCAGCAAATGCCTATTTTAAAATATAATTGGATTGACTCCAGAGGCCATATAACTTGTCACATTGTGTTTTGTCCTTGTGTAAAATGAATTATATACGTTTTTTGTTAGGGTGGGGCCAACCATGATCTTGCATACTCCTCAGCAAATGTACAGTTGCGCCCCTGTACAGAAACTAATGTAATGTTGTCAAATGACGCTCCACTACTACTAGTATGATAATATTAGCAGTAGTTAATCATAGTAGTAAGTAAGCATTTAAAAACCAGTTTTGCGAAATATTATCTAATCTAACATAGCGTTAGCTCTAGCTTAGACTATGACAACAGATTACTAGCCAGCTACACTCCAAAAGTACGTATTTAGCTTTAGTAAGTGGGTCTGTGCTGGAAAAAATTATAAATTTGAACATGACGCCATAACAACCAATTATGAATTGATTTGCTTTAATCACTGAAGCATTTTAACCTTGACTCTCTACTAGTACTACTGTACTGCAGTGTAGTACCGTATGCTTTGCTTTAATTATTGATATATCCCCTTCCTTGTTGATTTAAATATTCTGAATATATCCACTGCATATTGCAATCCGTTTCTCCTCGATCTGGAGGTATTACTCCAAACTCACACTGACCAGTACAGTATGCTACTTATACAGCACTATAACAGTAGTAGCCTACCCGCTATACAAAGAATCAACGTTTGACGGACTAACAACGGTGACTAAGGTGGGCATGGCTTACGCAAAAGGTTAATTAACACCTTTTTTATACTTCATCATACCCTTTTAAGCAGTGCTTCTGATTTAATTGTATTTGTTACCCAGAGGAGGGACTGCTCCACTTCCAAAAACATATGGAACAGACCAAAGGAGAAGAACATAATCAGAATCATGGTGAATTCCTGGAAAAGCTGATTGATGAGATTTCAAGACTCACTTTGATGTCTTCACATCAGGAAAACAAGTCCTACTATACATTGAAAACCCTTTTCTGGTCAGAAATGTCAGAGTTCTCTGCACAAACACAACAAATCTTCCCTTGGGCCAGTGCTGGTTTTCTGCAAGGTGAGTTGATTGACCTCCAGGAACACCTTGCACTAAAAGAGGATGACTGGGATGCTCTCATGTTCTGGACAAAGATGCAGCTAATTTCCCTCCTGCATAAAATGGCACTTCACATTCTCACAAAGTTTGGCGCAACCTACAGCTGTGAGTCTGCATTCTCAATAATGAACATGGTGAAGAACAAGTACCACAGCCGACTCACCAAGACAGTGTCTCCGCCTGGCTATCACTCAAGTTTTGCCCAATTGTATGGTAAAGGAGCCACTTCTATCATTAAGCAACAGTGATTGACACAATGGACAATAGTTCTGGACTTTTTGGGGACTTTGATTCTTCTTTGGTTGGTGTGTGAACTGGTTGGGGGGAATGATGATTTGTAGATCCTATTGTAAGTGTTTGTGGGGGCAATAGTACAGAATCATCCAACATTCCGAAGGTGAGTGTACATTTCTGTGTTGCTGTTAAATTGCCACTGGACATGACAATATGAATTAACACAGGTGTAGTTGATGAGTGAGATGACACGGTCAGCTTGAATGCAATGCCAGAATAAGGCTTTGCTCATTGGCTACTGTAACAGAAACTAACTGTACTTGCATTATAATTATCCGATAGACTGTCAAGCCCTTTTTACCTGTAAATATACACTCTTCACATTTTTATTTCTTTTGTGTCTTATTTCTGCAGAGAAACTTTTGGACCAGCATACAACCATCATACACCATAATAGGAGTGTTCTACCACCTTCTATGCAGTGGTAGGCCAAGGTCATCACAATTCTGTATTGACATCCTACTTCCCCCATAAGTCAAGTAAGCAATACTAAGGCTTCACAAATTATTCATATACAAATTTCAAACATACAGAAATGCGGTATAAATGTTTTTATTATTTATTTACTCACTCATTGCATCTTGAAACATACAGACAAATAGAGTAGGTCAATAGGTCTTGTCACTGAATACTCATTTTTTGTTGGTGTTTTATATCAGTTGCCATGTACACAAGAACAATACAATAGCTGCATGTTGATTCCAAAGCTTTTAATTCCATGCCAACTCTGATTCTGAGTTCTGAAAGAGATTAATGTTAAATAGTTCACAAGTGAAGTTTACTGGCTGAAGTTGAAGGGAAGGTCAATCTCAAGCCTTCCTCCCTTAACTTTCACATAGGCCTCCTCGGAAGCATTCTGCAGGAAAGCAGATACGGTGTTGTTGAACTGGCTCACCAAAGCGTTAACCAGCTCCATGACGTAATCAATTACTTGATTGACCTGCTCCATGCTGATATGAGTATTGACCTGGTCTAGGACATTCTTGATCAAGGAGACAAGGTTTCCATAGATAGCGTTGATGTAGATGGCAACCGCATCCAGGACGTCAGATTTCAGAGTGTCAACAAATTGCTGGGCCTTCTCAACAACAGCTGTCTGCGTCTCACCCAGCTTTTCTAGGATCATGTCAAGACTCTCCAGATGCTTGATAAGA
The DNA here is from genome assembly GCF_963692335.1 of Osmerus eperlanus. Classification (NCBI taxonomy): domain Eukaryota; kingdom Metazoa; phylum Chordata; class Actinopteri; order Osmeriformes; family Osmeridae; genus Osmerus; species Osmerus eperlanus. The sequence goes on from NC_085025.1 coordinate 20,422,403, forward strand.
TCCACAATCTGGGCCAGGACGCTCTTCACGCTGTCTCTAGCCTCGTCAATAAACTGAGCACCGGACATGACAGTACCAATTGGCATAGTGACCTGAATGTTGCTGATCCTGTCCATCAAGGCATTGAAGGTGCTCTCAACATTGGCAAGGAGCATCTGGACAGCCCGTTCGAGCAATTGAGCAATGCCAGTGGTCAGCTTCTTGAGAACCTCAGGAAGAGTGGTCATCTCCTCTGAGCCAGGCAACTTGAACTGGATTTCACGCAGGGACTTGACGGCAGCATCCAGGAAGACCTGGACGGTCTTCTGGTACTGGACAACTGTGTTCCTGAAGAGGATGGACAGTTGGCTCAAGTCTGCAGCATGGTTGTTAGTTGTTCTGTATGCCTCCTCAATAAGGTTGATGACTGCACTCTTCAGCCCAGACACCTGTCCAAACAGTTGGTACTTGTCAGCAAAGTTGTTGAGGGTGGATGTAATGGCAGGGAGTCTCTCCTTCAGGCCCATGAGCATGTCATTGGGAGCTTCCATGTTGTAGGCAATCTTTAGCCTCATCCTCTCAGTGTCCTGAACAGATGCTCTAATGATTAGGATGTCCACGTCATCTTTAGGGGCAGACTGTTAGGGAGAGAGACATTGTTTATAGCACACATGAATCCTTTTGATTTGATTCATAATCTAGAAAAATTATTCTAAGATTGTAAAATCACCAAGAATGGCCTACGATTTCACAATAGTAATAGTACTGATTTAAAATGTTCTTACGGCATAACGACTGTAGAGTCTAGCGTTCAGCTGAGATGGAGTCCTGCCCTGGAGCTGAAGACCCAAGAACCCAGTGGATGGAGTTGAGACGGAAGCACTGATTCCGTCTCTGCGAGCGGCGTAACGGAAATTCACATCAGTGAAGGTAGCGCTTGTGATGTCCACATTTAGGGTGAGTCTGGAGTCACTGAAAAACAATATTCAGTATAAGCATGATCACCTTGGGGAAGGGAAGGTAATGTACAAATGTATTTGGTAGGGGTGGGAATCTTTTGGTACCTCAGGATTCGATTTGATTCTTGGGGTCACGAATCGATTAAAATATATATATATTTAAAAAAATATATGTTTTTTTTACAATTGTGAATCGATGTGAATTGCTAGAAGACTGAATCGCGATTCAAATGTGAATTTATTTTTTCCCCAACCATCTGACAGATGTTTACATTTAAGTATTATTAGTAATTTTAGTAATATTTACCTTCCTTCCTCTTGGCGTTTCTTCCTGTAGTGGACAATGATGGTTATTTTGAAAGTACAATAACACAAAGTATGAGTAACTGAACTGTAATTATTCTAAATACATCCATAGCCACACTACATTCAAGCCTCGTGAAATCTTACCTCATAACCTGGGAAAGAACATGCTGAATGTCCATGGTCAGGTCAGCATGTGTCAGGGCAGCTTTGCCAGTCAGACTCAGGATGGAATTCTCCAGGCCAGCAGTAATAGAAGCTGTTAAACCAAGAAGTGTCTCTTTCAAGCCTTTTTTATGAGTTAAGATAAAAAATAAAGTGCTTATGAAACGGTATAACTCACCATCTAGGTCATAATCCAGGAAGACAATAATAGAGGTAGCAGAAGACTTGAGGCTGACTTTGAAGATAGGTGCATCACCCTCAATCTCAGCTGCCAGACTTGTGGTGTACACAGGCGTGACAATCTTGGCAGTGGTAGAAACCTTTTGCTTGGGTGCTGTCAGCTCGACAACAGTCTTCTCGAAGATGGTAATATCACCAAAGGTGCTTGGCTGAGACATGGCAATCTCAACATCAGCATTCAGGCTGGTTGTTGGTGCAAGATCAATGGTAGCCTGGGCTACATGCTTCCCATTAGTGATGAAGTTCATCACATTGGCCTCATTATTGCTAGTTACCTTCAGAACCACATAGACACGGGTCAAAGAAGCCTCCACAGCCAGGTTCTCATCCACATCAATCTCAAGGATCTTGGTCTCACCATCGTTGAGTTTAGCAATAGCAATGAGCTTTGAAGTGGAGCGCAGACCATCAGCATTCAAGTACATGTTAGCCTCATTGTCTACAGCCGCCAGAAGTGGGTAGGTCTCCAGGATAGTGCCATCAAGGTTGATCTTGGTGAAAGTCTCCATGGAAATATGGTCTCCAAATGCTTCCTCCAGCTTCAGGCTATGGTCAAGATCTGCCTTACCAACCACATTGATAAGGGGCAGGTGGAAATCACCCTTCAGCTTCAATGTGGATGCAGCATTTGCATTGGTCTTGAGGTCTGCTGCAAACTGCTGGTTGGCCTCAACGTTAAGGATGGGCAGGGCAATCTTACCAACAGTAGACACAGATACATCAACCTCCATGTTGTCGGTGTTCAGGGCGATTGAGCTGTCATGTGTTCCCTCAATGTGGGGGTTCTCCAGAGACAGAGCAGTGGCCAGTTTCAGCCCTCTCTTGGTGGTCAGACTGGTGGTACCGTCAAGCTTTGCTTTCAGAGCATCAAACACAGAGGCAGAGGTTGCACCCAGACGGAACACAAGGTCATCCTCAGCATAAAGTCCAGCATTGGCATTCAGATTAATTATAGCAGACTTGAATGACAACTCTGTGATCAAGTTACCCAAAGAAGGGATTCTTACCAGTCCCATGTGAACAAGGGGAGCAAACTGGCTCTTCTGGTACACAATCTTAGCATCCACATCAACAGTCTGCTCAGTGGTGGTCAATATGTGCTTTATGCCAGTGTGCTCATACAGATTCACATCGCTGATGGCTGGGGTGTGGATGTCAACAAAGGGTACATGAATCTCTGGAATGTTGATAGGAGTGGTCAGGAAGTCAAGATTAGCCTCACCATCCATAGCTGCGAAGATGCCTGCCTCATTATTGTCATTGTCAATGGTCAAGTTGTAAGAGTATTTGAACTGGTTCAAGCGAACAAGAGCCACGTTGTTGATATGTTGACCATCAGGCTTGATGGTGGCAGAATAATCATTCTGGAGATCTATTTTGGCGGTCAGAGCTTCACTGATGGTGAGCTTGGTGTTTCCCTTGTTCTGAAAGTCAAGAACAACCTCATCTGGAGAAATCACAAGATTGAAAGAGTTAGAGAGGATTCCACTGAGTCCACCAACAAGCTCTGAGTCATGGGCTGCCTTCAGCTCAACCTTCAAATCTCCCATGTTAGCATGTCCAGACGCCACCACCAGGCTGCTCTTGACAGCAGGGCCCTCTGCTTCAGAACGGGCATCAAATTTGAAGTAACTGAGGATTACAGCTTCAGCATTCATGGTCTGCTTCATCTTCAGAATGGCAGTGTCCGTGTCACTAGCGAAGGTCAGCTTTGCAGTGCTGGGATTGAGGGTAAAGTGTAAGTCACTCTTGTGGGTGCCGTCATGGGAGTTGAATTTGGCAGTGCCTTCATTTCCAATGGTCAGAACGATTGTAGTACCCTCCTGGCGAGCAACTGCCTTTGAAGTGAGAGCAGTCTCACTGCTAAGGCCAATGATTGGGAATTTCAGCTGGTGGTTATAAGTGGTGTCAACAGAGGCAGACATACCACCCTCAGTGGCAAAGAAGATGTTATTAACAATGTCAGCTGTATAGGGGGCAGTTGTGGCCTTGACTGTGGTCTTAGCTGAGGCCTGAGCTGCTATGCCATAGAGGGTCACCGAGGCCTGGTGTTCAACTGCCAGAGCAGAATGTGTGAACTTCAATGTCTCTGCAACAATCACACGGCTCATCTTGGGGATAGCAATGCGAGCAGTGGAATCCAGATTGTAGTTGAAGATCTCAAAGCTGGGAGATGTGGCCTGGGAAGTCAGGAAAGCTGTTAACTGAGGGGTCATCTCACTGTCAGTTGAGTTCTGGAGCTCAGCTGAGGTCCTAAGGCTGTAGATGGGAGTGCCAATTCTAACTTCCCCATAGAGCTTTCCAAAGGATGGGATCATAACCTCACTGGGGATTTTTGGCAGCTTGATCTCAGGGATCTGGAGAGTAGGAATCTCCAGCAGCGTCTCAATAGGGAAATGAGGGAGATCCGGAAGGGATATCTCTGGAAGGGTGATCTCTGGGAGAGCGATTTCAGGAAGCGTTGGCAGGTAATTCATGGTCAGTTCTCCAAAGAAAGCATCCACATCAAACATCTTGATCTCAAAGTTGGAAATAAAATCAATGAGCTCAACGATTCTCTGCTTGATATCATCAACGGTAATGGTTAAAGCAGGTACAGTGTGGAAACCGAGGATAGTAAACTCAGGGATGTCCAACTGTGTTGGTATTTCAGCCCCTTGAAGCTTCTCAAGTGTAATCTTCAAGGAAGGTACAACAAGGTCTGTAAGAGGGATGGTAAATGAGGGGAGGTCTAGCTCGGTTGCCTTCAGTCCAGTGACAATGCCCTCAACAATCTGCTTCACTTCACCAACAATTGGTTGCTCAGCAATCACACTCTTAATAACCTCAACAACATTGACTAATGCATCAGTGATGATAGTGATGGCCTTGGTATAGTAACTGTTCACCAACTGCAGGTAGGAAAGAATCTCAGCTTTCACATCCATTTCAGAGATCTTCTGCTTAAGAGTATCAAGGACAGCCTTTAGGTCATTCAGCATGGCATGGTCAACTACATCCCTCACTTTTTTGATCATGTCTGCAACTTTGATTTCCCTTAGTTGTTCAATGGAGGTCATTACAGATGACAGAACAAAGTTGACAAACTCTCTTGTAGCTTCAAACTTCTGTGGAATTTCAAGTGCCTTAATCAGCTCATTCAGGTAGGTGGTGTATCCACTGATCATCTGGTTGACCTCATCCGCATGAGCATTGTAGTCAAATGACTTGATCTTCTGGACAACAGAATCAAGATACTCATTCAAGTGATCAATCACCTGCTTCATCTCAGTAGCTTTCAGGTAGTTGATGGCTTCCTCCAGCACCTGCATTACCTTGGCAGGAATATCAATGGATTTCAGACTGTTTGCCACCACCTGAATAGTTTCATCAATTTTGAACTGCTGAATGAGTTCCAAAACCTTCTCCAGGATGGCCTCAACTTTCTTGTCAGCTTCTAACTGGACAATAACTTCTCTTAGCTTTCCATGGAGAGCATTGACTTTTCCAATGAGGTCAAAGTTTAGAATCACTTCCTTGACAAATTCCACAAACTTGCTGATCACGTCGGTGGGTATCTGAGCCATCAGCTCCTCAATGTGGGCTTCTAGGTGTAAAGAGGCAATGAAGCTCTTCAGATCCTCAAGGAATTTGGATGTGTCAAAGCTCTCTATGAACTGTTTCAAGACACCAAGAACCTGCTCCACCTTGGCCTTAATATCAATGTCATGCAGGAAGGCAATGCTGGTGTCCTTCAGTTTCTGCATGTCGATCTGCTTGATCAGCTCATCGATGGTCTCAATCACAGCAACAATCATAGCTCTGATGTCATACTCTTCATAGAAGGTGTTCAGCTCCTGCTGAATTCTTTGGATGACAGTTTCAGACAGAGTACCACTCATAATCACTTCCTTGGTAGCAGCAACAATAATCTCTATGCGGGATGCAATGTCAGCCAGCAGTGCCTCAATGGCAGACTTAAGGTTAGCAAGAGTGGCTTCCAGATCTTCTACAGTTATAGCATACTCCTGGGTGAGGGCAATAAGGTTCTGTTTAAGCTGGACAGCCTTACCTTCCAGGTTCAGCTGAACAGCAAAGTCACTAATACGCTGGGGCAGAGCCTCAAGCTTAGCCTTGATTTCTTCATTGTTGAGGTAATTCCGCAGTGCCTCTGCCATGCTCACACTGGTGATCTTGATGCTTTCCAGGATTGCTGGCAAACTTTCAATCAGTGACAGCTGAATAAAGTGACTTTCTGTGTTTTTATCATACTTAAGGAAGCCAGAAATGGTAAACTCCTGTTTTTCACTGTCATCTGTGTTCAGGAGGTTAGTGAGGAGTGTGCTGGAAACTTCCAATCCAAGCCTTTCAGCGTTGTGGTAGGCTTCGACTTCCTGGTTGAGGGCATGGTTGTTCACCTTGGACTTCAACCTAAGTATGGCTTTCTGCTCCTGAGGAGTCATAAGTGCATCTAGCTTGTTGTCAACTGTGGTCTCCAAAGAGAAGCCATTGTCAAGCAGCTGGGTGACTGAGGCTCTGCATTCATGCGAGCTAGCTAAAGCCAGGGGCTGTGCTTTAACAAGGAATTTGCCATAGAGTTGAGCGCTCTGCTTGCCGTACAGGGTTAGGTCACCATCGGCATTGAAGATGGCATCAAGATTGAAGTCAAAAGGAATAACACTGGCACGGATAGTGTGGTCGAAGCGGAGAGGCTGGGAGTTGAAGCGAGCATCATTGTGGATCCTGGCAGCAAGACCAACAACTTCAAGCTCTGTGTTCTGGCTCATGTGGGTTCCAAGGAGTTTTCCAATGATACTGCACTTAGCATTGGCAGTCAGGCCAGCATAGCTAATCTCATAGGTGTGCTTGATCTCCTCCTCACCATATGCAGCCTTCAAGCTTCCAGTAAAGTCCAATTTGTAGAGCTCTGCCTTCAGCTGAGCCTCATTGACCAGGTTGGCATCCAGTACCTTCAAGTGGTTGTTCACATTTGCTGAGGCAGTGTAGGGCTGCAGGTCAATGGTAATATCATGAGTGTATGATGTTCTCTCAGTGACAATGGCTTCAGCCTTTGAGGTGAAGGCCAATGTATACAGAGTGAGGGTCAGAGCATTGGTGTTTTCAACCTTAACATCATTCAGTGCAGCCTTGGTGTCGATGGACAGGGTTGCCTTGGAAGAATCAAGTCCAGCAGCAAAGGTGTTCTCAACAATCAGGGGACTCTGGAGGGTTGTAGTGCCACTTGTGGCCAAGCCATCCTTATTCATAGTCAGAGTGGCCTTATGTGTAGCCTCATGCTCAAACAGCTTAATATTAGCATCACTGTTCACAGCCAGACCATTGACATCTAGGGAGGCAGTAACTAAAGAATACACACGATTCTCAGTGTGGTCAGCATTGGTTTCCATCTTTAGAGTGACTGCTCCAGCACCAGCAGAGGCCTCAGCCTGGTTGTGGATCTTCATGCCAAGAGTGAGTGCATTTGTGTCACATTTCAGGGACAGCTTGTTCTCCTTGAAAGAGAGCTCGGCAGCATGAGTGAGGAGGTCTTCAAATGCATTGGTGTTAGACACAACAGCCAACTCACCATTGCTGAAGGTTGCTGCAAGGGTGTTCTGGACACTAACAACAGTTGAATCGATCTTAAGCGAAGAATCAATCTTTGCCTCTGGCCTGAATGGGAAGATGGAGAAAGACTGGGTGGCGGTGGTACTGCCGTAAACAGGTCCTGCCTTGACTGTTCCCTCCACATTGCTCTCAGCAGTGATTTCTTCAGCATTGAAGCCAACCAGGCCAGTGTGCTCCAGAGCTACATTTAGACCCAGGGGACTTGTTGCTTCAATCTTGCTTCTGGATTTCACATTGATCTTGTCTGTCACTGTACCAACTTCTGTGATGCTGACACTGACATCAATGAGCTTGTGGCTCACAGAGGTCTGCACATGGGCCTTGATGGAGTCAGCAGGAGTGCTGGCGATCAGTCCAGAGCCTATAAATGTAAAGAAAAAGGTAAATATATTCACTAAGTAATCTCTGATTTTAGAGAGTTTTGGAGAGTGTCTTTCTGCCCACATACAGTTTGGTACAAAGAATATGGAAATTGTACCTTCAATCTTGATGGAAAGGATGTCCACTGGGGAGTTGCCTGCTACTTTAATATTGGCTGAGTAGCTTGGGGTCTCAACAGCATCCCTGCCAGCAGAAGCGGAAGCCTCAAAATCGTACAGATTGCTGTTTACCTTGGTGGAAACCTCAGCTTTTCCAAATAGAGGCACAAATAGAGTGATTGACTCAGGAACAAAAAGTTCAGGGATGGGAATCTGCATGGAGTGAACCTCAAGGCCAAACTGGGGCAGAGATAGGCGTGGGGTGGTCAGGGCAGGTGGGAAGTTGAGCTCTTCAGTTGATTTTCCTCCAAGAGGCATGGGGAGCGTGAGAGTGAAGCGGTCATCATTGAAATGATAAGCAGCCTTAGCCTCACTGTAAAATGCAAATATGATATACATAGATATTTTAGATTTAATACATACATATTTGTAATACTCATATATATCACCTGTTAGAGCAATTCAAATTTGTGTCAGCCAATGTAACTTACGCATGAACAAATAGTTTCTCTGGCAAAGTAATCTCTGGCATCTCTGGTACTCTTAAGGTCTGAATGTAGGGAATATCAGCAGCATATTTCTCCAAGTAGATGTTGGTTGCCTGGAATTATATTTCTTGTTATGATTTTATTGAGAAATGATCTCAATAAAACAAGATGGTATTTCAAACTTAGACTTTACCTCCACAGACTTGGTGAGGATGTGGCGGACCTTCATGTCAGTCTGGCCCACCTGCAGATCAAGGGCATCATTGACAATCTTCTTGATTTCCTCAACGATAGGTAGGATGTTCTGGATCTCAGAGTTCATGTCAGACTTCACTTCAGCCTCAATCTTGCTGTTGTCTAGGAGAAGAGAATTAAAATATATCAACTGAGATGTGCAGAGAATTGAAGAACTTGCAAACTAGTTTTCCGTAGATATCTATGGTGATCCAAAGAGATCTATTAAAGTGGAATTATTGAATGCCATTGTACCATATTTCAGGGAGATCTTCTGCACTGAGGTTGTCTCAGGGAGCTTGATGTCACTCTCAATCTCCAGTTCTAGTTCTTCATCACGCTTCAAATGGGCTGTGACTGTGGCATCAGCCTTCAGAGATGGGACAAGCAGCTGGACCTGCAGCATAGCGTCCTTTAAGGCCTCAATTCTGAGAGAAAACAAATGATGAGCTTGTGTATTTTGGGTGATGACACAGGTTGATTCAAAGGTTACAGGTTCTTTGAATCCCAGGTTGATTCACAGAAATAAACACATGTGGTACTGCAATGTCATCTTACTTGGCATGGCCAACCAGAGACAACTGAGGGATGTTCTTATTGATGAGATCAATGGAGATGGAGTGTGTTCCTTTGCCCTTTGTGTTTTCATCGACAACACCCAGTCTTAGTCCAACCTCCAGGTCATAGTCAGGGATCTGGATGTCAGTGGTGATGACATGTTTCCTCCTGTTGTACTTCACGGTTGCTGTGGCCTCAGTGGGCTCAGCACCTGTTTTTCCAGATTAAAAAGAGGTCAGCCTCCACCAGAAACAAAAATGTTTGGTCGATGAAATGATAGTGTTCTATTTTGAAATGTAACCGAACATACTTTTGGGATGAAAGTAATACCTTCTGCTTTTAGGACCATCTTCACTGTGTCAACCTTCTGGTTACCCTCTTCTCCCTCCATGAGGAGTTCGTAGGTGACGGTGGCGGAGTATTCAGACACATCCCCTGTGGGGTGGAGCTCCACAGCAAGCCTTAAAATAATTGTGTGTCCATTACAATTTCACAACGAAATATATATATTTTAACATTAAATATCTTTTCAAGTACTTACTTGCTATCACCAGTGAAGGGGAAGTAGGGGACAGTATCATGAGAGCTAGCATCAGTGTACTGCAGGACAGTGCAGTACTTCATTCCAGCAAAGACAGGTGTGCATTCAGAAACATCAACTTTATCTTCCACGATGGGGAGTATTTTCTTCACCTCAGCAGAGGTCACAGCTACCAAGGAGTTACTGTAAGTGGAGAAGAGAAAAGTATGAGTTTGTGCTGTTATTGGTTTGTTATGATTATCATCATGACATTTAGTTGTTGTTTGACACTAACGTGATGCTGATCAGCTTGGCAGGGCTCTGGAGAGCGGGGATGGTCAGCTTGACTTCACTCTCGGACACAGCAATCTTAGCTCTGAGTCCACTCTCGTGGTACAGGTTGGTGTGCATCTCTAGGCCAGACAGGACATACTCAGGGATATGAGAGCCAACCTTGGTCACAAACTCAACTCCAGCAGAGGGCATGAAGGAGAACTCAGCCTAAAGGGAACAAAGCATCTACAATAAGACAAACAATGTAATGCCAGTAGTTTTAAAGAATTATGCTGGGAACTGTAACTAATAAAAGTATACCATGTTAGCAGCACTTTGAGCAATGCCTCCCTTGATACCAGGGGTGAAGGTACCAGAAAGGGCAATCTTCAGAGGCACACCAGTAGCAGTTGGCAAGAAGAATTCATTGTCCATGAAGATGTAGTGAGCAAAGACCTCATTGTCCTCCTTGGTCATCAGTCCCTTAATCAGCTACAAGCAGATGTAATAATGAGTTTAAAGACATGTTCAATAGCAGAAACATGGAAAATAATATAAATAGATATTGAAGTAATTTTCTGAATACATACATCAGTGGGGAACATCTTCACCATGTTGTCAATCATCAGAGCTGCAGAGTAGGCCATTTCTTCCATGTCTTTGGTCTTGAGGTACCCCAGCTCATTTCCCATCAGTCTCAGGTAAACCATAGCCTCAGGAGATTCTTGAGCCTTCAGATCCCTCACCAGTTTGTTGAGGTTGCGGCCGATTTCTCTAACAAGATTCTGGGAAGTCTAGGATATATATATATCATTTTTTACAAAATGGAAGTTAGTGAGATGATTGATTAAAATTATAAATAGATATACAATTAAACATGAGACAATAAAAGTGCATTATTTTGAATACAATACCTGTCTCTTCTTTCTGTCAGCCTTCAGAGCAGGCAGCATGTTCTTCAGGACCTCATTTATCTCATGGGGCATTTTGTCAGAAACAAAGAAGATGGTCTTCAGTACTGTATCAGGGAAGAAGCCATGCTCACCGAAGAGAGTCTCAACTGTTGGCTCCAGTCCTTTACCCTCCATGCCAACCTGAAGAAGGCAATAATGCATCATCAGAGAACTATAAACTTTAACAAATATGCAGAAAAGGCCTACAAAGAGCTTGATTTTCTTTTTACCTCCAACATGTCAATATCATAGCCAAAAGCTTTCAGGGTCATCTCCAGCATTACTTCCTTAGGCAGGTAGCTGGCGCCCTCGAAGATCATGTTGCCTTCAACAGATGCAACCTTGTAATTGCGGGAGAATTTAGTTGGATCCATGACTGTTCCAACCTCATTACCCTGAAGAGCATCAAGGATCTTCTGTCTCAGTCTGTAAGGACAAAATAATATATGGTATGAATGATTAAAAACAAGCATGACTCTTGCTTAGAGACTTGTTGCTCTTGTGGTTAGTGGTAACTGACTTAAATTTTTGTACTCGCTGTGATATATTGTTTTATTATTGTTGCTTGCTTTTTTTCCACAGGTACACTTGCACTTATAGCAGTTCATGTTGTTTAATTGTAACTTGTTTAACTACATGCTCTTATGGTTCTTCCCTTTGGCACTTATTTTGGTTGTTCACAATGTGTGCTTCATGTTTTGGCTACTCGCAATGTTTTGTGGCTATCTCGTTGTTATGATCAGTGACCTATGCACTTTGTAAAGCTCTCTCTTGGAAGTCGCTTTGGATAAAAGCGTCTGCTAAATGAATAAATGTAAATGTAAATGTAAGCATGATGAAAGACAAAATAATAAGGACGTTTATCTAAGATAGTACATACTATGTGAATATCTTTTTTTACATACCCCTGGGTCTCAGGCTCAGTGGAGGCCAAGATGTTGGTCAGATGGGAGATGACAAAGCTTTTAGCCTGCTGGTTCTCCTCAATAGGCAAGGCGGCAGCCAATTGAGCCAGTTCACTTGGCTGAGGATCCTTCATCAACACCAGATAGGCAGCAACACGTTTCTGCAGAGGGCTAGCACTGTCCAAAAGGACCTGCATGAGTATTTCTCTTCCCTGTGACAAGAAAGACAACTTAGTTTTAGTAGGGAAGCAAGTCATATTAAGTCCTCATTGTGGTACTGGATTTTGTTTCTACTGAAGAATGGTTCCTAGTTTGGCTTGCCTCCTCAGGAACAGGGGTCTGTCTGTAGGCCTGGATGGCTGCTTGTTGGACCTCCAGGGTGGCAGCGGGCTGGTTCACGCACTGGATCACAGCGGTCCTCAGGGCAGGACTGGCAGCTCCCATGGCAGCGGCCATGTTACCAATAACCTGGAAACAGAAGCAGGAAATGTTAGTCATATTCGATTTTTACCTTGTGTCAGGAGGAATAAAAACGTAATGTATTTTGTTGTATGAACTTCTCACCCTAAGGGTCATGAAAATATGTTCCTGGTCACCAGAGCAGTCCCCCAACTGGGCAGCCATAAACTCAGCAACAGCATGGATCTCAGGGGTCAACTTTCCTTCAGCCTTGTAGAACCTTGTATGGATAATAGGGAAAATATATTACATAAAAAAGGGCCATCAAGACAAAATGTTATTATTCTACCTTGGGTCACAAGCTAAGTAAGCATTCTCTCACCTCTTGACAGCATTGCTCAATGCATACATGATGGGCTTGCTCTGCTTGTACTGAGCCATAGCCAGCATGTCATTGACCAGTAGGGCAGAGGGGTTAGGCAACAGGCCCATGGTGAACACAGCAGCATCAACCTCAACAGCTGAGGTGTCAAAGGTCCTGAGGATTTGCATGAGGGCACTGCTACATTCTGGTGTGCCGCACTGGGCCAGAACCTGGTATGTCAGGGGACCGGAAATTTCTAGGGCCTCTGGAACAGCAGGGCTCAGGGTCTCTTGCTTCATTCCACGGACCATGCTCACAAGCTTCTGGAAGAGGTGGGCTCTATTCTCTCCGTTGTTGGACTGAGACAAAGTGGCCAGTTCTCTCAGGACGGCCAGTCCTGCATCCTTGTCCTGAACAACGCTCCTATCTTCAGCAGCCTCCATGGCCAGACCCTTGAGATTAGCCTCATCTGTAAATATAGAAAGATTGGACTGATAAATTGCTCCAGTTTCAAAAGCACATTTGCGTATTTTATATGGCTGTCAATCAGTTCCCAAATTAAACTCAGAAGACTCATACTGTTGTCGAAGATTCTCTCATTGTAGGCTGAAACCTCCAGCAGGGTCAAAGACTGCTTGCCAACGTTGGTAACTCCATATTGCCCCCTATGGGAATATATAAGATAGTAAAGAGTGCTGGATATCACTTATTTTCATGCATATCATGGAACATGGGGTTTGCTGAGGCTCACTTGTGAGAAAAAGGCACCAAGATGTGGTTTTCAGTGCAGGCACCAGAGGTCATGTGCTTGTTCTCATTATCAAACTTGTAGTTGCAGGTCTGAGAGCTCCTGATCAGCTGGGAAAGAGGGTAGTGCTGTAGGAGGAAACGTGTTTTTGTTGTGAATTATTTTGAAGGGGTGTAATTGTATTTCACAGTGGTGACAAAGGCCAAAGTCTCACCATGCCAGAGATGAGGGCCAGGGGGCTGGTGTGGTCCCTCTGTGGGATGAAGTTGTCACATCTTGACAGGTCCCTAGTGAGGGTAATGTCAGTGGCTATGTCCTCCCTTGCATTGACAGTATTGTCGGTCTTACACATGCCGTGGATGGTAGGCTAAAGTGGACAATGAAAACATAAAAAAGATTTCACATTTAATAATGTAACTTTTCATGCATATTTACCGTATGTTACATACATACATACAACCAACAACAATTGACATATTTAACTGAAAATATAATATACACATACAAGAAACTAGGTGTTAGATGAACATACCAGTCTCTTGTTCTTGTCTTCCTCCAGCAGGGGCACAGCAAGGGCAGAGACAATACCCCTCTTAATGTTCAGGATGGTCATGGGCTCATCCTCCTCAGGGTACAGTTTCACATCATACACTCCCTCAACCACAACCTTCAGAGGATGTCTTAACAAGGAGAATATAAAAAGCAATGATTCAAATTTAGCTCTTTAAAAATAAATATTAGAAGTGCTTTACAGAGGCAGCCTAACCTAAGTAAAACAGAATAGAAAAAAAGATACACACTTCTCCATGGCAGCTGCAAAGGCATCAGAGCCGGCAGCAGGTCCGAACACAGGGTTGCCCTCTGCATCTGTATCAACCACCTCACTTAGGCTACAGCCTGTTGTGCGAAGGATGTAACTGCAGCTCTGAGGAACTTCAATCTCAACCTACACACAGAGCTTAGTGTTACGGAAAATGCATACAACCACATTAGGGAGGTCATCATTGTTGATGAACAGAAGAAAAGCTGAGCGGTCTGAAATAGAACTTACTTTGCAGGAGCCTTTAGGTCCATTTCTGAGTTGGGAAGCTCCATTTATGGCATTCAGGGACTCGGCTTCATACTGGTATTCATACTTGTGGAAGGTCTTGTACCTTTGTGCCACTATAAATGAACATAAGTAATGAATTGATACTCTTGGCAATGTAGTCATAATTATTGTGCAATGGACTACAATGTGTTTATCAATCAATTTCATGTTTTCTGTTTCTATAAGAAGGCTTGTGGTTTGTTGGCAAGACACACAATAATGTTTAAGGACTATAAGGACTCACGCAAGCAGGATGCATGTTCTTCTTCTTGGGCATCTGTAAAGTTGGTCATGAATTTGCATGAAACAAGAAAAAACTAAAAGTAAGGAAATCACATTTATATACTTTAAATATGTGATGGACATACAGTCATACGTACATTTGTTTTATATGACTGATTTAGAAGATAATTGATAACTAGGTAATAATAACTGTAAAATGTCTTCTTCTGACATAAATAAAAAGATCTGCACCAGAAACATGTGTAAGGTTTTAGAGAAGAGTCTGAGATATACTTACAGGTTAAGGCAAGGGTGCTTAGAAGCAGAAAAAGGCAGAGCTTGGCGTCACCCATTATGGGTTTGTTGAAGCTCTCTCCTTTGGGATTGGCGAGTACTCAGACGAGACTAATTTCACAGCCGCAGCACAGGCCTTTTATACCTTTGGTATTCCATAGGAGGGGGTTGGGACGTACAAAAAGTACTGTCCCAGCTCCAAAGTCCATGCCATACGTCTGTGTGGAGGGACAAAGGCAACTAGTTTCATAAAGCTCTCCATGGATATGATAGCTAATATGCAGAATCAGTCTTTTTGCCTTGGCCAAGCAGGTGCTGTCATCGCATGCTGTATGTTCAAACCATAGAAAGAATATTCAGATATTCCATACACTTAAAGAGATATTTATTATTCCAAACGTGCTACACTTACAAATCCTTAAAATGAGTCGATGCAATCTGTAAGTATATCTCAGACTCCTCTATATGTACTTGACTTCTAAATATTAGATACATATTTTCCCAATGGAAAAACAAAGGCCATTGCTAAACTTCAGGACTATGGGGTTTCTGGGTGTGGTGGGTTCAGAGCTGAGGGTGAAGTCCAAAAAGCCTTTTATTGCAAAATGTTTGTGGCACATTTTCGTTACTAACTATAGTATTTTAAAACTGATTTGTTCCTTCTTTGCATAAAAAACGGACTCTTATTTTAAATGAGAAACATAACAGCAATCATTGGCAGACATGCAAGAACATCTAAGTTACTGTGTTCCAGTTTGCATTTAGCATGTGTTGATCGTTATCAGGCATGACTGTATCACTTGATGTACAGTACATGCCTGTGATCTAATGCTTGTTTGTCTTGAGTTTAAGGGTTGCTTTTTACTTACTTTGACTGAACTTTTAAAGTCTGCAGTCTTACATTTGAAATTATGTTTAAACTATTGACATCCTGGCATGAATATGCAACAAAAGGATCAATAATTGGACCACATTTTAATTTCAAAATGTTTCAGAAGTGAGCTACTAAAGTACTGAATAATTAATAATTATTAATAATTAATCTGTCACAAAAAACTTTTTACTGAGATACTATTCTATCTGACAGCTCTCATAAAAACACACTTTTTTATTTGTATTTGCATGGCATCTCTTTAGTATGAATGAATGAATCATAGATGGTGACAAAATAACCACTCTTCCAACAAAATGGTAATCTCTTGCTTTGGGGAGACAAAGTAGGGCAACTCAAACAGTATGTGAATTAGACATTAGATCCAACCACCATTTCTTATAATTAATTATGAACTTTAACTACAATTCAAGGACCAGTTACCATGGGGTGGGAATACGATTGTCATACATTATGCAGGCACATAATGCAGTAGACTTTTGACTACTCTAGAGAGAGATATGAGACAGATAGTTTGATTGGAATTCAATTTAATTAACAGTCAATTATCCGTATAAATTGTCATGAAAATATTTCGTACTGGTACCAATACTGTCACTTTTTAATGTGACCAACATCTAGCTTTTTTTTTTTACCACTAGATGGCAATAAGACAGCATGTTCTACATAAACAATTGTTATGGGGTTCTACCATGAGGTCTAATCTAGTTTATGATGCCTTTCTTCCCAAAGGTACAAAGTAATAAAGCATGTACAATGATGATGATAATCATCATGATAATGATGAAGATTATGAAAATAATACATACTGAAATAGACAGCATTTATATATTTTAAGTTTGTAATAATTTAGTAGCCTATTAATCAACTCAATTGAACATTTAGTCACATTCCGTATTCACTTTAAATGCATGCAAAGCACACAATGGCCTCCAATGTTTTTCCTAATCTTGGAACTAAAAGCATTGTAATACAATATCTATAGATACTTTAAGAACATCTTCCAAATTTTCTACTATTTGAAAGCATTCATGGTATCAAATTCATAGAACATTTGTTATATTGTTTGTTAAGAATGTTTTTCAATTCTGAAAGATAACAGATCATTTACATTTACATTTAGTCATTTAGCAGACGCTCTTATCCAGAGCGACTTACAGTAAGTACAGGGACATTCCCCCCGAGGCAAGTAGGGTGAAGTGCCTTGCCCAAGGACACAACGTCAGTCGCACGGCCTGGAATCTAACTGGCAACCTTCAGATTACTAGCCCGCTTCCCTAACCGCTCAGCCACCTGACTCCCTAGTCAGGCAAAATAGACATGGTAGTAGCTTTAGGGATGGGGCGACTTAAAAAAAAGTTACACTTTCTATTTGTGAGGAAAGATCTCTTCAACATAATGTATTTATGCAATACACAATAAGATGCACCTATAATGACTAGCTTTTGGTCCAGGGTGGCTTCAGCAGATATATATGAAGTTGATGAGGTACTACTTGATTTGAAGTCTGTGTCATTAGAAACATTCTGTGTACTATTATTATTATTTCCAGTGATAATGAGTGAATTGAACTTGAACTTTCTTGAGACAATAAAACAACTCGAGATCATGAGAACAAAACAATAGTCTAGTTTTTAAATAATTGCAGGAAATATCCCTCAGTGTAACAATGGCAGAAGAGCAGGCGATTATTGAACACAGCGTCACTTATCTCTCAGACTTCTCAGAACAAGATAAGGTTTCCAAACACGATACTAATATGTTTCAACAACACACGTGAGGTAGTCCAACTCAAACGTCAAGGAAGATGGTAGGTAGACAGATTCAGCTGACTCCGAAGTTTTGCAAAGGTGACCAAAAAATGTTATAACTCTGAAAAACACATAACGAATAAAACAGAAGGCACATGTTTGTGGCAGCACAGCTTCACTTCTCTCTGCCTGGAGCAAAACGCCAACTGACTATTTATGGTATTCCATTGACAACTAGATTGCTTCAGCCAGTACCATAGCACAAAGGAAATTTCACACATTAACCTTTTCATGTTCCTGTTAAATTTGCCTGAAAACGCCTAAACAGCATACCCAAAGTAAATTGGAAGCTGTTCTTGAACCATTTGGAGTACATGCATGTAAATGATCTCTTTTGAAAGCTGACACTCTGAAGTTATGTCCCCTGTTGTCAGGACCCCTGTCAGTCCTTCTAGTGTTGAGTAATAGAAGCTTGAACACAAGGAAAGTGAAAATTTCTATTTCCGCCTAGATTTTGTTTTGAAAACAGAGGCCTGAAGAGGCCTAGAGGTGGTAGGTATTATCTGGAAGACTAAATTGGACCACAGGTTGAAGCCTTACCCAATTCAAATCAAAAGTCAAACATAATACCACAATATATTCATATTTGACACATGTTTTTATAAGAGTACATCCAGGAATTTTCTAAAAGGGTCTTTTGGAGACTCCAAAATGACCCTTTGTAACCAAGGTCAAGGTCAAATAAAAAGGTATTATTTTTCATAATTGTTATCTCTGGCCCATCTCTGGTACTTAGAAATATCATATATAATAGCTAAATCCCTAATTAGTAATACTGAAACACAAAAACTGAAGCATGAACACATTGGAGTGCTTTATCTGATTCCAAGGATTGGCGCACAAAGAACACTGATTCTGTCAACCATATTGCGCAATCGACTGTTATTTTGAAGGCTCCACAGACGCATACAAATGAGGTATTGGCATTTTCAGCTAGCTGTCAGCTACAAGGCTAACGAGCTAATTTCAGAGCCAGTCGAAGCCAGTTCGAGAAATTTGTTTAGAACGAGTGTGGGGGGGGGGGGCGGGGGGGGGGCAGGACGCACAGACCTAGTTGGCTTTAGAGGGCTGTCAACGGGGCATGGAAGCTCCTATTGGGTCGAACAAGGTGTCAATCAAAAGGGGAGGGTTCAACGGACATTTTGAGACCTTCATTTTGTAAATACTCCGTTGATAAATCTGAGAAAATAACACTTTTATGTGAACAAGTTGTTTCTTCCGTCGGCTAACTTGCATAATGAAACAAAGGATAATGGCTATTCATGAACGTAAAACATTGTATTTGGACGAATTACTTTACATGGTTAGATACTTTGAACCCTTGGGACTTACGCAGATCAAGTTTTGATGGCATGATTTGCACACCTGGACCTATTTGAACAACTTAGGGTGAGTACAACTTTTTTCTTTGGCATTGTTGAAGGAATGTTCACCGGAAAAAGACGTTGACTTTGCTTGCTATTGCGACTTGATCTTGAATTGGTTTATTTCAATGGAAGCACAAGAATCGTAGCTTTCCAACGATGTATAACATGTGTAGCGTCTAAAAAATATATTTTTTAGAATTTAGTGCGTCGTAACTGAGGAAGGGGGAGGCAGCATTTTTGTCTCGCGGGCGAAACAGGAGCGTAAACAGGTTAATCATAACACAAGGAAGTCAAGTAACATTTTGGGACAAATTTACAAGCCTATTTAAATGGCTTTAGAAATGGTAAGCGGTCCAAACATATTACTTAGAATGCATCCAACAAGCAAAATAATAATTCCTACAAAAAGGAAACCATTCCACTTTGTTTGACCAGTGATGTCATTTAGTCATGTCATTCATGACATCACCAGGGTCATCCCAAACAAAAGTCCTGCATGGTGAGTCTGAACAAAGGAACAAATAATGGTGAGTATGAAGATTCAAACATTTAAACAATGTTCCATCCTGAAACATAATAATGGTATTCATGCTAACTTATGGCTGTGTGCGTGCTTTAACTGACTCGTGCATATTTGTAAACTGTAAAAAACACAAACAAACCCAGGACCGTACATGATGCAATGTTGTAACATCAAGAGTACATTATAGCCACATGAACACATATAGAAATGCTATGGCATACTGTACACAATGTGACTTAATTTGGGTTAAATGGTGCAATTCATGATTGGTTTGAACCAGGGGTGTAGACAGACATTCTTAACATTCGGGGCTTAAGGCCGATTTATACTTCTCCATTTTTACGGAGACGGACACAGGGAACGCCCTCTCCGACGAGGAACTCCCTCTCCGTGTCCTCTCTGAGCCCCTCGGAGAGCTCTACGTGCACCTCCTGATTTTCCTTACTATCCGTCCGTCCGTCATTTTACGGATACCCCTTGGCTGTGATTGGTCCGTATTAAGAACCGCCTGCGTCAGGGGCGGGGTTGCCGTGACCAACAACACAGAACAGAATCCTTTGACCGCCATTGCTGTAAGTTTACAATTAATATTTCAGCTAAACAGTACATGTAAATCAGCATCTGAATTAAAATGTGACGAGAAATGGGCAATGTAGTTGCTGAAAATGTGCTTATTTTATTGATGAAACGGCTAATTTGTAAATTTGCTCCGACATTTCGATAACCTAGCCAGCATCGCAGTGCAGCGCCACCTACTCTTCTGGCAGTGAAGTGTTTTCAGCACCCACAGCCTTCGGAGTACTATAAATTCAACCAATCTGTCTGACTCCGTCCGTCCGTCTGTCCGTAACGGAGTCGGAGAAGTATAATTCGGCCTTTAGCCCAAACCTGACATTGGACCTTGAGTATGTGTAATTTGACCTCAGCTAGGGACATAAACATAGAATGCAAGCATTCGCAGCGCGCAAGCCAAAAATATTGCATTAATTTGAGCACAAAATAGGCCTACTGTTTTATTTGCTTTATGTAGGCTAATATAAACATTACATTAGACTTATTGTTATGATGACTGTAGGTGCCTAATCCGATTATATCATTAATCAACAGGCAATTTCAAAAGTTTCTTTTGACAATTTACTCCTCTTTTTACTCCTTTTCTTGCATATTACAAAAAGTGTTGAAGAAGTCACTCAATATAATAAAAACATGTTTAGGATCACTAAATACTACTTGTTAATGTGATTTGCATCACGGTGCAGCCATACTTTTAGCGGGGATAGGGTGTCAATGGTCCCCTAATGATTGCTAGATGGCACATCTTGCACACTGCCAAAGCAAGGTTGGAAACTGGAAGTGGCCTTCGTCAATCTGTCATTGATTTCCGTGTTGAAATAGTCTGTGACTATTTCATAACGATTGACAACAATCGTTGTCTAGCCCTTCAATCATTCACCTAAATTGTATCTATTATTAAAAAAATCACACGTTGAGGGTTAGACTGCAGTTCTATAAATGTATGGCCCGACATAATCAACATTCTATTGTCAGCTGACAATGATCATGTTGTTGTCCCGAATCAAACAAATAAACACACAGGGACATCATAAACATTCAATGGTCTGATAGATACAGTTATCCTGGTAAAACATTTATTGTTCATCATTTATTGTCAGGGCACGGTCCAAGTAGACCTATCTGTGTTAGACTCTGTTGCACCACTGAAAACCAAAAAGAAGTGCACAAGCAGAACCTCCCCATGGCTGAGAAATAAAAATGTTAGTGAAACGAAAAGAAAATGCCGTGCAGCAGAGAGAAAATGGAGGAAAACAAAGATCACTATCCACTACAATATCTACAAAGATACACTAACCACCTATAACAAAACCATCCGTCTAGCAAGGAGAGAATATTTCTCCAACATTATTACAGAAAATGCCTGAAATTCCAGAGTTCTTTTCTCCACCATTGACCAGCTGCTAAACACTGTCCCTGCCCCACCTCCATCCTCAGCAGTTAAATGTGAAGAGCTTGCTTTGTTCTTCAAGAACAAAATAACTTTGATCAGAGCGAGTATTATTAATAGTGGGGTCGAAACTGACATCAGTAGATTCTGCAACATAACCATGAGCACATTTACCTGTATCACACTTAGTGAACTTTCCAAAATTGTCAGCGAATCTAACTCCACAACCTCAGATATTGATCCTATACCCACAACATTCTTTAAGCGAGTGTTTGATAGTGTCTCAGGTCCGGTGCTAGAGATTATAAACACATCCCTTAGAACTGGCGTCTTCCCAGATGCCTTCAAAACAGCTGTTGTAAAGCCCCTATTAAAGAAACCCAAATTGGATAACAGTCTACTTGCAAATTACAGACCAATATCAAACCTTCCATTTATTAGTAAAGTACTGGAAAAGATAGTTTTAGTCCAATTAAATTATTTTCTTGAAGAAAATAACATCCTGGAAGTCTCGCAGTCAGGTTTCAGGAAATATCACAGTACTGAAACTGCTCTCACCAAAATAATTAGCGACCTCAGACTAAACTCTGATGCAAATAAAGTCTCTATCCTTATCCTGTTAGATCTCAGTGCAGCATTTGATACAATTGATCACGACATCCTAATCAATAGACTGGAAAAGCTTATTGGGTTCACGGATAGTGTATTGAACTGGCTAAAATCATATATCACAGGAAGGAAGTTTTATGTTAGTTTAGGTGACCATAGGTCCAAGAAACATGAGAACTGCTACGGGGTTGCTCAAGGAAGCTGCTTAGGTCCATTACTTTTTTCTCTTTATATGTTACCACTCGGCGACATAATCAGAGAACATAACATAGATTTCCATAGCTATGCGGATGACAACTATATATATCCACTGAACCCAACGATGCAACGGCCATCAATTCCATTACCAACTGCCTGTTGGCAATAAACAAATGGATGAATGATAACTTTATTAAATTAAATGAAGACAAAACCGAAGTCCTACTATGTGGCCCCAAATCCAAAAGAGAGATGCTTATTAAGAATCTTGGAGGCTTAACCCCCTGTCTTAAACCAGAGGTGACGAGTCTCGGTGTAATCCTGGACTCAGATTTGAATTTCAACTCTCACATTAATAAAGTGACCAAAACAGCTTTCTTTCACCTGAGGAATATAGCAAAGGTACGACCATTCATAAACCAAAATGATGCAGAGAAGTTAATTCATGCTTTTATATCCAGCCGGCTGGACTACTGTAACGCACTTTTCACTGGTCTTCCCAAGAAAACCACTGAAAGACTACAGCTCATTCAAAATTCTGCAGCTAGATTATTAACCAAAACTAAAAGGAGAGAACACATTAGTCCTGTCCTAGCTACTTTACACTGGCTCCCTTCAGAATTGACTTTAAGGTCCTTTTCCTCACATACAAAGCTCTACACGGACAAGGACCTAGCTACATTGCTAACTCCTTTATAAACTACACACCAGCTAGAACACTGCGATCATCAAATGCAGGCCTATTAGAGGTCACCAGAATCAGTCATAAGAAGATTGGTGATTCGGCCTTTGTCAATTACGCCCCAAAACTATGGAACAAATTACCCATAAATATTAGGGAAGCAAACACTCTAGACATTTTTAAAAGACATCTTAAAACCTACCTTTTTACCGAAGCATTTAAGTAATTTTATCTCAAAAGGGTTTTCCTACTTTTTAAAGTTGTTTTCTCTCTTGAACAGAGATGTTATTGGGATTTTTATTTTTGTTTGAATTGTTTATCACTTGTATTATTGTTTTTATTGATTTTATTGATTTTATGTAAAGCACCTTGAACTACAATTCTTGTATGAAATGTGCTATATAAATAAAGACTTACTTACTATTGCAAATATGAGAGGCAAGTGTAACTTGTTGGAAAATTCTCTAATTTCTTCAGAAATTCCTCCTTTTATTTATTACTGTAACATTAGGAATGTGGATCTCGGGTTACGCATTAATCAAGCCTATCTATAACAACTAGAAGGACAGATAACAGTTAACATTGGCCGCGTTTCCCAGATTCGTTAAGAAGCTCTTAGCGCTAAGAAGCTCTTAACGAATCTGGAAAACGCAGCCATTGTCATAACAGAAGCAAACTCTACCCCTATTTGCCAACTCCATTCAATAGACTATCTTTCTAGCGCAGTTCCCTAAGTCGATCAGCCTTTAATAGCTGTAATGCTTCATATGTAGACTGTGTTCGTCTGTATAAAGTGCAATATCCCATCCCCCCTCCTAATCACCAAGTGAATCGGAAGATTTGGTCTTAAGTCAAGTACCCTTAAATATAATGTTTCACTATAGGTTTCACTTTCAGGCTATTAACACTACGTGTTACAACAACACAACGTTGAGCACGTTACCTACTTATAGCGCCGTTAGGGGTCAAATTCACCCGTGAGTCTACAGACAGGGACGTTGTGACTGACATGTAATGATCGCTAGATGGCGCTTGTTGCACAAAACAGAGAGTGATGTAATTTGTTTGGAAATTCAAGGCTATAGGCTTACTTAATTGTAACCGGTTGATGCTTAGCCTATTCAATTTAACAACTTTTTTTTTTTACAATTTAACAAGTCGCACATATAAAACTAAAGTTACATTTGATAAACCAAGGAAGCACCCTTTCTATTACAACTAGCCTGACAGATACATTTTGTTCCTTTGACATCTATGGACTAAATTGAATGAATAGGCTAATCTTGGGTATTGCATTGTGCACAGGATTTCTTTTTTTTTGCTGGTAACCCGAGAATGTATCTTTCAGGCTGTTTGAAAGATGCGACCCCCCCTAATGATCGATCGCATAGTGAATCAGTGCATTTGGTCTCAACAGTTCCTTTCAACGGTGTCTAGCTTACTTAAATCCAGTTACCCAACATTCCATTCTGATTGGCCTACTTACAGCTAAAGAATACATTTCTTAGCTTATTGTTACATTCACATTCTCTTTGTACAGAATATGCATTCGTTGTAGCCAGATGTAAGATAATTTACTCATTTATATATATATATATATATATATATATATATATACTCTCGATATTTCAGAAAAGCTATTGTAAAATATGTCATTGAGTGGACTGCTATAATTTTAGGCAGGAATTAGAAAAGGAGGACTTTGAGAAGGAGGAAGTTGTGTGCAAGTGGAGACAAAGTGTGCCCGGCTGAATCGAGTCACGGAGCCCTGTAGTCTGTCCGCGTTTCTAATTATTATAAGCCTTCAGGAACGATCGGTTATGCTATGTGAATCCAATGATCATAACAGCCCCCGCCCATGCCATCATCTCCTTTTATTAGGCCTACCTTATTTTATTCATAAATAGATAAGCCTTGCATTTGCAAAATAGTTGCAAACTATCAAAGTCATATTCGTTTCGCTCATGTGTGAATATGAAAACTGCATTTATTATGTTTATCCGCAGTACAAAATACATTTGCATTTTACGATTACAATTATTGTTCTCGCTATGTCTTGACATAAGAATTGCGCTTAACAGTCAACACACAATCACCCATGTGAAGCTAATGCAGTTCATAGCAGTGTTGTAGTACTCGAGACTGGTCTTGGTCTCGAGACCACATTTTGAAGGTCTCGGTCTTGTCTCGGAATCGACCGCATTTTTACTCTGTCTTGTCCTGGTCTCGGACAAAGAGGACTCTGGATTTAATTTCAAGACCAGTCAAGACCCCAACTGCGGGAATATCACTAAATTGCCTGTGCATTGTTTAATTTATTTGTTAATATTGTTACTGTTATTGGATGTAAAACGTCACGCTTCAAATGCAACCATTAACTCATTTCTAATTTGAAATCACCCCAAAGTGAATGAGGAAGGTTGGCGAAACAGTGGCTGTCTGAAGATGTTGGCCAAATCAGCTATAATTTTATTTGGTTACCTGAACCACAAAGAGTTTACAATAACGTCCAAAAGAAAACACACAGTTTGTGTAAAATATGCAAAGAGACGCTCACTGAGACGGCTGGCACTAGGCCTACATCAAACTTTTACCGGCATTTAGAAAGAAAACATTAAAAAAGGTAAGTTAGGCGTAAGTGACGCTAGCAAAGCTAGCTACCTAACGCTTGCAATGTGCCTCTGTACCAAAACTCTTCAGAAATCTCTTCCCACATTACACAATGAGATTTAGCTAGTATTAGATATGTAACAACGGGCGACAGGCGTTAGTTTCAGTTGCTTGCCAGATTTTGTTTGTGATAACGAGCCAGGCCACATAAAGCAATGTAGCTAATGATGAGTATAAAGTTATGTTAAATCAACTTTTACTCATGTCAGCTGCATACATCTCCCGACTTCTTAATGCTAAGTTAAACGCTACGGTAGCCTACCGCGCTCCTTCACTTGGGTGAGAGAGAGATGTGAAAGCAGAGGCCGAGTACTACTGCGCCTCTAAGAAAAATAAGAAAAAAACATAGGCTGTTTTGCCTGGCCATAGGCACACGGCACTAGTGCTAATTTGAGTTCAAATACAGTTACAGATCAAATCTAACTTTTACCTAGTCAAACCCTACTGCTTGTGTATTTTGAGTGGTCTGGTCTTGACTCTGTCTCGCCCTGCCTTGGTCTTGACTCGGTCTCGACCCCTCAAAGTCTTGGTCTTGTCTCGTTCTCGATACACTCTGGTCTTTGTCATGATTTGGTCTCGGTGGTCTTGACCACAACAGTGGTTCATAGAATTCACAAAAAATGTTAACATCATTTTGCACATAATTTTAGACTATATAGGCCTATAAACTGTACATATTTTGCTAGACATATTTTATTTGGGCTATATAGGCCTAACCTTTGTCTAAATGACAGACTTGTGCAAGGGAACCATTGTGACATCTGCTGATAGAAAGGCGAATTGCAGCCTTGAAAGGCAGGGGAGAAGTAAAATAGCCTTAAATTAGCTTTTCCCGGTGTGATTTAGAAATGTTTCATATACTGGGTGATAAAACACACATCTAGGAAAAGTCGAGAAAGCAGGGTCCTGGAATTTGATCAAGTGTGAAGATACAAAAACAAAAATTCTTCATTGGGCCCAAATTACCCCTCTCGGTGCTTCTAGTGTTAAGGTGTGATATCCCATCCCCCTTATAATGATTGATTGCATAGTGAATCAATGGATTCGGTCCCTCAAGTTCCCTTCAACGTAGTCTACTCAAGTCAAGTTAACGTCAACATTCCGAGTATTCCAATGCTTACACAGCTCTTTCACCACCTCAGGAATAGGCCTCCTTTAGCTTTATAAGATGTTGTAGAATACTCATTTATTGTAACTCACTTGACTCATTTATACTGCCCTGCAAAAGCTAACCGCAGTAACTATGCAAACAGTGAAACAGAGATAAATGACAGAGAAAAATGATATTTGACTATGCAGCCAAATGTATTGTTGGTAGATTAGTGGTAGTCAGGGCTGGACTGGCCATCTGGCATTTGCCCGGTGGGCCGACGCATTTTTGGGCCGAATCGCCGATATAATTTATTGGATTTTTTTTTTCTTTTCCCGTAAAGAATTGACAGCGGCCCTTTGGTAAAACATTTTTTGGTCGGGCCGGCCCATAGAGAACCGACAGCGGCCCATTGGTTAATTTTCTTTATTGGCACTGGCCTGACCCAATCAAATCCAGGAACCCCCTTCCCATGAATCATAATATCGCCTCCTGCAGGCCTTGAGACACGAGCTGTTGGCTAATTCGTATGCTTGTTTAGCATCGTGAAATTTTAGCATCGCTAAAATGGAGAAACGACCTCCAAAGCGCAAGGGAGGCGCAGAAAAGTTAAAGGAGAAAAAGATAAAAAATCTACAGGTGAATGCCACAAAATGTGCAAAAATTTCAAACATGTTTGGGGGGGCTTTAGCTGCTTCAACATCAGCATTACCTGTAGAGGAAGGAGGAGAGGTGGCTGTCTCAGAGAGGCCGAAACATAGACTACTGACAGAGTCAGGGAAGAAGCCGAGGAGGAGCAGAGTGACCATGACAGGGCCATGGGAGCGAGTGAGGAAAAGATGGAAAAAGAGTAGTTGACGATGTGGTAAGGAGTAGGCAAATTAACAGGGACTCAGAAAGGGAGGGAGGCTGTGTGTGTGTTTCTCTATTGTATTTAGCAGACACTTTTGTCCAAAGCAACAAAATATGAATCATACAATAATTTAAATGAGCAGTAAACAGTTTTAAAAGTTGCTAAGCCAATATTAAGCAAAATAGTAATAATCACAATACAATATCAACTAGAGAGGGTACAATTTCTGGGGAAATTGTAGGGTGTGCTTGCTTGCGTCGGTTGCACAGGGGTCCGTTTTTTAATGAAATTTTTACAACTGATATATCTGTATATTTTATATAAAAATGCATACTTATTATTTATAAAGATTACATAGGTTTAAAAGCATTTTTTTTGTGCTGCTCATTTACAACTGAAAATACGAGTGAAGTGTAGAATTAAATATGATGTCTTCTCATTTCCCCTGCAAGAGGCAGCCTCATAGCTGAATCAAAACAAAAAAAATTGGCAGACCGGTGTAAAAAAGGACCTCATATCTATGACTTAAACGTCCATGTAAGTTTTCCCTTCTCGTGATATTTTCAGGCATTTAGCCTACTCATATTGCATTCATTCATTAATAAAGAACCCCATTTGAAGATTATTCTACGACGTTACCGGCAGTAGAAGATGGAATCGCGATTCAAACAGTACCATCTGCTAACTGAAAATATGCCCCCAAAAACGTAAATAAGCTTGACATTTATTTAGTGGAAAATAGCTCATTCATAAAAATCTCACTGGTAGCAATCATTGTCAGTAACAACGCAAAATGCGATATAGCCCTGTGTGGAGAAGCTGCCCCGGTAAATTCTACTACTACAGTACAGTACTAGACTACTGCTGTGTTCGTCTTGGTAGCGATTGCGTTGGTTGAATTGGATTTAACGTTCCGTTGTACGGTTTAGGCTGAAATTAATTATTTTCATGAACAGATTGACAAAGTTTAGGCTGTGGCAATGAAGTTCAGGTTAGTAGTCAGATAGTTTCACCTATTGAAAGACTTTTGATTTAACGTAGTGACGTTAGTAACGTCGGTGACTGTGGCTAGCAAATTAGCCACCGTTAGCTTCACTTTTCGCCACAAAAACTTAACTTAAGCCCAAACCATGCAACGGAGCGTAAATTCCAATAGAAGCAACGCAATCACTACCAAGACGAACCTTTTGACACCGCCGTTGTGTATGTAGGCCAAATATTGACTGAGTTTTAGGGGGGCGAAAATAAATAATAACTAGAAACGGCTGTTCCTGCGAAACAGCAGTGAGAATGCTGAAAACCTGAATGGGGATAGCTGACCATGCTAAAAAAGCTGAAAATAGTGAAAATTTAGTAGAAAGTTATAAGCTGAAGCTTCAAAGCAACCGAAAGGTATTTTTGAAAGGGACTGGAGCAGCATTCCAACAATGATTTGAAAGGATTTACCATTACTTTTAAAGGGAGAATAATTTGCACAAAAACCTTAATATTTTAAAAAGTATAAAAGTGAGAAATTAGAAAATACCCGCAAGCTGAAATGAATTTCAAAAATGTGTGAGTCACACAAAAGAGGCAGTGTGGAAGCTGAACTGCATCATCTTAACAAAGCTAAGAGCTAAAATAGCCTACAATGTGGGAGAAGCTGAAAGATGAACTGTTAAACAGAAGAAGTAGGCTAGCTAGTCGTAACAAGAATATTATCGTTTTAACAGATTAAATTATAGTTGGGATAGTATTAGCAGTAGCAGATGTAGCCTATGCGTTTACTCGGCTTTCTTAGTTGGATTCAATGTGTTGATGGAATGAAACATACAGCAGTAGGGCCGATACAGGAAGACACAGCGACACTTTGTTGCAGAAGGATGATGGTGCAAGTTTTGTCCGTGGAGCATACAACGATTAATAAAAAAGAATCATGTAGACGTGTTTATTGAGTAATCGCATAACTAATTACACATGTAAACGGAGTAATCGTATTATTGGCATAAACCGACAATTGCTAGTAATCGTGTTTCTCATGGTCAAGTGGTGCGTGTCTGTCGTTACGGTGATGGTGCAGCTATGATTGCTAATGCGCTGAGGGCAGAGAATAAGAGAAATGTAGCTAGAATCCACACCTCAAACAAGATAACCTAGACGCAAAACTGTACGTCCAATCCAAAATATAAGGATATTTTCCGAGACCCAAGACTCTGCCGAAACCAGAGATATTCTTTATATGTCTGTGCAGTCAGAAATACGACTCTACCTGCAGTTTCAAAAACGTGTTCCTTTTGCTTTCCTGGTGCTTGTTTGTTTGGTTGCCACGGTGATGGCGCAGCTGTGATAGCTAACGAGCTAGGCAGAGAGAAAAACGAACATTTACCTAGCATCCACACCTCAAACAAGTTGACCTAGACGCAAAACTATACGTCCAATCCAAAATATAAGGATATTTTCCGAGACCCAAGACTCTGCCGAAACCAGAGATATTCTTTATATGTCTGTGCAGTCAGAAATACGACTCTACCTGCAGTTTCAAAAACGTGTTCCTTTTGCTTTCCTGGTGCTTGTTTGTTTGGTTGCCACGGTGATGGCGCAGCTGTGATAGCTAACGAGCTAGGCAGAGAGAAAAACGAACATTTACCTAGCATCCACACCTCAAACAAGTTGACCTAGACGCAAAACTATACGTCCAATCCAAAATATAAGGATATTTTCCGAGACCCAAGACTCTGCCGAAACCAGAGATGTCCTTTATATGTCTGTGCGGTCAGAAATACGACTCTATCGGCAGTTTCAAAATCTTGTTCCTTCTTGCTTTCTCTGACTGATTTTACTCACCTCTCCATTGAAGTTAGTGAGAGAATTTGAAAGGCTGCTCTCGCTTCAAGGCTCATAGCTGAAAATCTGTAAATGTGAGCTCTTTAGTAGTTACATTGGCTGAAAGAGGACAATTTTTCCTACATTTTAAGGTATAACTTGTTTCTGTAAGTTAAACTATATGAACGTTAGAGGAATTTGTTTGACAAATTAGTTGAATATCAGAAAAAGAGCTCATTCATAAAAATCAAGAAGGAGCAAACATTTTAATGTATTTCAAACTGTCATAATTCAAAATTGGCTGAACATTTGAAAAAGCTGAATCATTTGGGAATAGCTGAATGTCTTGTGAACATTTTAAAGGTTGAATGGTGTCTCTAGCTGAAAGTAAGCTGAAGTAGTTACGTTTGAAAGAGGAGGAAGCTTTTTAATGATTTGAAAGGATTTACCATTACTTTTAATGGGAGAATAATTTGCACAAAAACCTTAATGTCTTAAAAAGTATAAAAGTGAGAAATACCAAAAGTCATAGCCATCATCTCCTGAAGGAGCTGAACGTTTTGATACAAAAGTTGTAGGAATCGGTTAAAGTATGCAGAACGAGTTAAAGGCCAAAAAACGGCGGAAGAACTGAGAAGTTGAAAAGCAATAGTGAGAATGCTTAACAGCATTCTCACAATAAATATATATGTGAGAGAACAAAGGTTGTGCTCTCGCCGAAGGCTTGAGCACACCCAATAACTAGAAAAGGCTGTTCCTGCGAAACAGCAGTGAGAATGCTGAAAACCTGAATGGGGATAGCTGACCATGCTAAAAACGCTGAAAATAGTGAAAATTTAGTAGAAAGTTATAAGCTGAAGCTTCAAAGCAACCGAAGGTATTTTTGAAAGGAGCTGTAGCAGCATTCCAACAATGATTTGAAAGGATTTACCATTACTTTTAGGCTAAAATAGCCTACAATGCGGGAGAAGCTGAAAGCTGAACTGTTAAACAGAAGAAGTAGGCTAGCTAGTCGTAACAAGAATATTATCGTTTTAACAGCTGAAATTATAGTTGGGATAGTAATAGCAGTAGCAGATGTAGCCTATGCGTTTACTCGGCTTTCTTAGTAGGATTCAATGTGTTGATGGAATGAAACATACAGCAGTAGAGCCGATACAGGAAGACACGGCGACACTTTGTTGCAGAAGGATGATGGTGCAAGTTTTGTCCGTGGAGCATACAACGATTAATAAAAAAGAATCATGTAGACGCGTTTATTGAGTAATCGCATAACTAATTACACATGTAAACGGAGTAATCGTATTATTGGCATAAACCGACAATTGCTAGTAATCGGGTTTCTCATGGTCAAGTAAATGTACCAATCACCTGTGTGAGAGACTGAGTGGTGCGTGTCTGTCGTTACGGTGATGGTGCAGCTATGATTGCTAACGCGATGAGGGCAGAGAATAAGAGAAATGTAGCTAGAATCCACACCTCAAACAAGATAACCTAGACGCAAAACTGTACGTCCAATCCAAAATATAAGGATATTTTCCGAGACCCAAGACTCTGCCGAAACCAGAGATATTCTCTATATGTCTGTGCAGTCAGAAATACGACTCTACCTGCAGTTTCAAAAACGTGTTCCTTCTGCTTTCCTGGTGCGTGTTTGTTTGGTTGCCACGGCGATGGAGCAGCTGTGATCGCTAACGAGCTAGGCAGAGAGAAAAACTAATGTAGCTAGAATCCACACCTCAAACAAGTTAACATAGACGCAAAACTATACGTCCAATCCAAAATATAAGGATATTTTCCGAGACCCAAGACTCTGCCGAAACCAGAGATGTCCTTTATATGTCTGTGCGGTCAGAAATACGACTCTACCGGCAGTTTCAAAATCTTGTTTCTTTCGCTTTCTCTGACGAATTTTACCCACCTCTCCATTGAAGTTAGTGAGAGTGAAAGGCTGCTCTCGCTTCAAGGCTCATAGCTGAAAATCTGTAAATGTGAGCTCTTTAGTAGTTACATTGGCTGAAAGAGGACAATTTTTCCTACATTTTAAGGTATAACTTGTTTCTGTAAGTTAAACTATATGAACGTTAGAGGAATTTGTTTGACAATTTAGTTGAATATCAGAAAAAGAGCAGCCAGCTGGCTGCTCATTCATAAAAATCAAGAAGGAGCAAACATTTTAATGTATTTCAAACTGTCATAATTCAAAATTGGCTGAATATTTGAAAAAGCTGAATCATTTGGGAATAGCTGAATGTCTTGTGAACATTTTAAAGGTTGAATGGTGTCTCTAGCTGAAAGTATGCTGAAGTAGTTACGTTTGAAAGAGGAGGAAGCTTTTTAATGATTTGAAAGGATTTACCATTACTTTTAATGGGAGAATAATTTGCACAAAAACCTTAATGTCTTAAAAAGTATAAAAGTGAGAAATACCAAAAGTCATAGCCAACTACGAAATACGACTCTACCTGCAGTTTCGACATCCGAAGCTGCCCTCCACTCTAAGCGTTTCAGTCTGCAGTCTAGGGTTTCACGTAAACACCCATGTAAATCTCAGAAACGGCTTGAAAAAGTCATGAAACATAATCAGTGATATTGAAAAAAGTTGAATAGATATCAAAAAGCTGAATTATTTAAAAATAGTTTAGGGTTTTGTCAACATTTTAAAGTTTAAATGGTGGCTCTAGCTGAAAGATTGAGGAAGAAGAAGGATTTGGAAGTTGAAGAAGTTTAAAGAAGTTTGAGAGGATTTGAAAGAAAACTCCATTGGAAACCCATGTTAAAAATATTATGAATATTTATTTATATTAATTCAACCATAAGAGGTACAAAGCTGAAAAGTCATAGCACCCATGGCCTGAAACTGCTGAATTTTTTGATAGCTGAACGGTTTTAATAGCTGAAGATTTGAAGGTGCTGAAAGGTGCCACGGAAGAAATAGAAGATAAATAATAATAAGTTGAATAAAGATTCAAAGAACAATACTTGGAATGCTGAAGCAGCATTCCAACAATAATAATAAGTTGAATAAAGATTCAAAGAACAATACTTGGAATGCTGCTTCAGCATTCCAACAAAAATAAGTTGAATAAAGATTCAAAGAATACTTGGAATGCTGAAGCAGCATTCCAACAATAATAAAGAGAAACAGGAAAACAATAGTGAGAATGCTTAACAGCATTCTCACAATAATAATATATATGTGAGAGAACAAAGGTTGTGCCCTTGCAGAAGGCAAAGCACACCCAATTAACTGACAAGTTAGCTATATGACTTCTCAAAGACGCACAATCTCAACTGCGGTTTGAAGTGCGTATCCATGCTATTCTCCGACATGCACTCTAACAATCACGTAGACGTCCTAAAATTTTGTACATCCCTATTTCTGATACCATGGCAGCAGAAATGTAGTCGTGGCGGGCCGCCACGGCAAAATAAACATAGGAAACACTGTAACGTGCAAGGTCCCATCCTCTATTTGACAACCATATCCATCCATGTTGACAAAAAGCAGCTACCTTATTGGTGTAGAAGGATCACGTGTCGAAACGTGCCACCAAAATCCTATTACGCTCTGAAGAAACTAGTTCTGCATAAAACATAGACGCATCGACAATCGACTGGAATTTCAGCGACAAACTTTTTTTTGGTAGCTTAGCAGGACTCGTTCTTTTTTGTGAGCTAAAGATTGTGTAGATGCCAGACTGTGGAGCGGGTTGAAACGATAACAGGGTTCACCTTACGGCCTAAAAGGAGTTGTATTTCTGACCGCACAGACACATAAAGGATATCTATGGTTTCGGCAGAGTCTTGGAATGAAATATATGTAAATATGTAGGCAATGTAGAACAGCGGACAGATTCGATATTTGATCTTTTGTTAGTTATGGCCATTCTAGTGACGCTACTGTCATCATGGCTGCTAATAGAACGGCGAAACCAGGTCACATACAGTCTAATAACTATCATTCATTACCTAGCTACAAACAAATGCTTCGTAACTGAAGAGTATTTACTTTTTGTTGGCGATATTGACAACAGGGGTTAAGGAACTTGTCTTTAATCAAAAGATGGTCTCCGTTTTCAATTTGAAGCAGTAGATCTAGCTTATGTAGGACATTTTCCATTGCATCCTCTCTCTAGCTTCACGCCTTCGGTTATTATTCAAGCCTACGGTGTTAATACAGTCTGTAAAAATACCACTTTGACACACTTGCAAGAAATGATCCGCTGGTTAGATGTAGCATGATCTTATTATTTAAGTATAAAAAAACTCACCAGGGACAACGACAACATTGGCAACCCTGCACTATGAATTATTATTTTTGTATTTTTTTTGTCCATGAAATGTTGAATTGTAGATTAAATGCTGAATAAGGTCAGAAGAATATAGCGCCCATGTAACTAATGTCAGTAGCTAGGCTAGTTTATATGCATAAAGTAGCCTATAACGTTAGTGCTATGGTACGATATTTACTTCTAACTGTAGTTTTCATTGTTTATTTTTCCATTTTCATTTTATAGATTAGATGAGAAAAAGGGAATTGGCACAGGTAGCACATACGTGAATCGGAAGCAAGCCAGGGTGTTTATTAAGCACATAGCTGCAGCTGAGAGGAAGACCCTTCAGTCAAAGATAGCAGCAGCGAAATTCCTCTCCATTATGTCTGACGGGTCTACTGACACTGCCGTGATGGAACAGGAAATGCTGTATACGCGCTTGTGCAACCGAGGCAAGGTGGAGGTCCACTTTGTAGGGATACAGGATGTGGAGAAAGCAGACGGTGAGAACATCGCTCAGGCAATAGACAACATGATGAGGGAGGTCAGCGGAGAAGAGTGGCAGGCCAAGTTGGTGGCATGTGCAACTGATGGTGCGTCGGTGATGACAGGGACACGTAAAGGAGTAGTGAGCAGGCTGAGAGGAAGTAACATGCACGTCCTGGGTATTCACTGTATGGCACACCGCCTGGAACTAGCTTTCAAGGATGCCATTAAGAGCTGCTCTATGGCAAAACAGATTGAAGATGTGCTGTCAGGGCTGCATACATTCTATTGTAAAAGCGCTCTCAACAGGGCAAACCTAAAGCACAGCTTCGAGATTCTGGGCCAGAATCCCCTTGTACCAACTAGGGTTGGAGGCACCAGATGGGTATCTCACCTCTTCAGGGCCATTGACCATTTTTTGAGGGGTTACCAGGGACTTACCCAGCACCTAGACCAGGTAGGCTAAATAACAGTGTAGAGAACTCGAATGTTAAGTTAAAAGGTTAGGTCCGTTTACTGTCAGGAATTTGTTCAGTGTAATTTAATAAATCGAACTAACTTATAAAACACTTATATAAAAATGTTACATTGACTAATTACTTTTCTTTATTGCTTTGACAGATTTTGTATAAAGATTCAGTCACCAGATGCTGAAGGGTTGAATGCAGTGCAGAAGAGCAAAGCACGCCACTACTTCCAAACCTGCCGGGATCCAGCATTTTTCCTGTTTTGCAACTTCATGCATGATTGCCTGACTCACCTCAGCAGCCTCTCTCTGACTCTTCAAACCTCAGCTATCACAGTGGCTTAAGTACACAGCTGCCTGACAGCCACCCAACAGTGCTCACAAAATACAAAACCAGGTGAGTGTCAGAGAACTGAAAAGTTGTGTTTATGTGTTTGCTGCTTAGCTGAATATCTTAAATAAACTTACTAATGTAAATGTACCACAGACCTGGCCAGGCCCAAGCTGAAAGCCTGTATGAAGGAGCACGAGAATGATGACAGCGTCCTAAACCATGTCATGAAGGCCAAGTTTGAGCTGCTCGACAAACTCTGCCAGAGTCTGCAAAGTCGCTTCACCGACATGACCAAAGGGATTCTCCAAGCTACAAAGTTAGTGAATCTGAACAGTTGGCCTGACACAGATCGCTCTAAAGGTATGTATGTGGTTTAGGTTCATGCATAACATTTCATCTACAAAGTCATGAAAGCATGTAACTCAATGTTGTTTCATTATGTCTCTTTTTCAGAATTTGGTGAATCAGAAGTGGAGGAATTAACTACACACTTCCAGAGCATCCTGACATCCTCGGGGGTCGCTGTTGAGCTCATCCCAGATCAGTAGACCATACTCAAGACCAGACTGTATGAGACGGGAGAGAGTCTCCACATGAAGACTCTGGCCAGAAATCAATAGGTCTTTGCAACCACAGTGCCCCGACATCCTCAGCCTGGTTGACCTCATTCTTACCGTACCAGCCTCTACTGCAGACTGTGAAAGAGGCTTCAATCAAATGAAGTTAGTGAAAAATGACTGGAGGTCCCGTCTTACATCAAGAAGCCTCTGTGACCTACTGACTGTCCAGCTATCCAGTCCCTCTATTGAGAATTATGACCCCACCCCTGCTATCCAGCTCTGGCATCAGGCTAGCATCCGACCTAGAAGGCCAGAGTTCATGGAGGGGAAGAAGAACGCTCAGGAAAGCACCTCTGAAACTTTAGAATTGGATTCTGATGAGCAAGAGTAAACTGTACTGGTAGTGGGGAGGATGGGTGGAGGAATGTTAGTTTGTTGTTTTATCTGCCCTACTCATTTAATGAAAGGTATATCAGTTTGTGGTTTGTGTATGTATGAAAGAGAAAGTGTCTGTTTCATTG
Source organism: Osmerus eperlanus (assembly GCF_963692335.1). Taxonomy (NCBI): domain Eukaryota; kingdom Metazoa; phylum Chordata; class Actinopteri; order Osmeriformes; family Osmeridae; genus Osmerus; species Osmerus eperlanus. The sequence continues at coordinate 20,459,287 of NC_085025.1, forward strand.
AGACTTGAGATTAAATAAACTACTTAAGTATTGTAGATCTTGTAGTATTTTGAAATCCACCAGCCACAGTGGCCGGTGGACAAAAAATTTAATTTCCATCCCTGGTGTGTACGTGAAAGCCTAGAGTGCAGACTGAAACGCTTAGAGTGGAGGGGAGATTCAACATTTCTAGTTTGCCAGCATTGCCACAATTTTTGCTCTTCATGCTTCATTTTTGGATCAATAGATAGCTAATTTTGTGCTGGTCGTAGACAGTTGTCTGTTGAATCCAACAGACGTACACATTTGTTCAGAGCCCCACGAAAGCAAGACAAAGTCCAACTCTCGCCCCATAGAGACCAATGCAAATCTGGTGACAAAATCGTCAGAGAAAGCAAAAAGCACAAGATTTTGAAACTGCCGGTAGAGTCGTATTTCTGACCGCACAGAAATATAAAGGACATCTCTGGTTTCGGCAGAGTCTTGGGTCTTGGAAAATATCCTTATTTTTTGGATTGGACGTATAGTTTTGCGTCTAGGTTAACTTGTTTGAGGTGTGGATTCTAGCTACATTTCTGTTCTTCTCTGCCCTCAGCGCGTTAGCAATCATAGCTGCACCATCACCGTGGCAACGACAGACACGCACCACTCAGTCTCACGCAGGTGATTGGTATTAGCTGATTAGTGGAGTCACAAGACAGAGTTTGATAGTATTTCAACCTAATACAATTTACAAGAGGTGACTCTGCAGGTGCTGCTAATATCTCTTTTACTACTATTGCTAATGGAACTGTTTTATTCTACTACGCCACTGAGTGCGTTTACTTGACCATGAGAAACCCGATTATTATCAATTGTCGGTTTATGCCAATTATACGTTTACTCCATTTACATGTGTAATTAGTTATGCGATTACTCAATAAACGCGTCTACATGATTCTTTTTTATTAATCGTTGTATGCTCCACGGACAAAACTTGCACCATCATCCTTCTGCAACAGTGTCGCCGTGTCTTCCTGTATCGGCCCTACTGCTGTATGTTTCATTCCATCAACACATTGAATCCAACTAAGAAAGCCGAGTAAACGCACTCAATGGTAGGCAACATCTGCTACTGTTATTACTATCCCAACTATAATTTCAGCTGTTAAAACGATAATATTCTTGTTACGACTAGCTAGCCTACTTCTTCTTCTGTTTAACAGTTCAGCTTTCAGCTTCTCCCGCATTGTAGGCTATTTAAGCTCTTAGCTTTGTTAAGATGATGCAGTTCAGCTTCCACACTGCCTCTTTTGTGTGACTCACACATTTTTGAAATTCATTTCAGCCTGCGGGTATTTTCTCATTTCTCACTTTTATACTTTTTAAAATATTAAGGTAAATCCTTTCAAATCATTGTTGGAATGCTGCTCCAGCCCCTTTCAAAAATACCTTTCGATTGCTTTGAAGCTTCAGCTTATAACTTTCTACTAAATTTTCACTTTTCAGCTTTTTTAGCATGGTCAGCTATCCCCATTCAGGTTTTCAGCATTCTCACTGCTGTTTCGCAGGAACAGCCTTTTCTAGTTATTATTTATTTTTGCCCCCCTAAGCCTCAGTCAATATTTGGACTACATAGACAACCTAGGTGTCAAAAGTTTCGTCTTGGTAGCGATTGAGTTGCTTGTATTATTATTTACACTCCGTTGCACAGTTTAGGAGGTTACAACCTTTTTGTGGCAAAAAGTGTCTTCTGTCAACGAAGGATACCAGTGCTAGCCTACGTCACTACGTCAGCACACGTTAGCAACGACGCATGGATACAACGTGATAGAGACGTTCTAGCACGCAAATTGGAGCTTGGATTATGAGTGAAAAATGCCAACCACCAAAATTACCAACCATTGGGTTTTGTTGAGAAAGCAATTTCGAGTGGAACTGCCATCTCGGATTTTTTATTTAGGTCGTGAAAGTTTTTGTAATTTGAGCGAGTGCGCGTCGCCCGTGAGACTGCCTAGGCGGGAGCCATGCAAGCGTCATAGTAGTTTAGTATTTTCGTAATTTTATAGTTCGGTCAATTCTACACCAAAAAACAGAAGGAGGGCAATGTTATGACGATATGACTATTGTGAAGACAGCCAGGTGGTGAGACTTTAATGTAGGTTGCTGTAAAAACTTTGCTACGTGTGAGCCCCGTCAGCCTCCGTTGACGATTGCGTCAGCTGTTGTCGATCTCTGATGAGTATTTTCTTAATTTCGTACCAGGGTCAATTCTACATCAAAAATCTGAAGGAGGGCAGTGTTTTAAAGATATGGCGATTGCAAAAATAGCCAGCGGGTCAGCATATTTTTGTGATTTGTGTAAAACTTGGAATTTGAGTGACACCGCGGCTTGTTTTGACATTAGCCTCAGTCAGACTCGGCTCGCCCATTGGCAGTGTGTCGTACTGTCTTCAAAGCCACAGCTAAACTTTATGTCAAAAGAAACGTTCTCATTTCAGGTGCTTTCAAACAATCAGTGAAATGTGGAGCAACAGCAGCTAGCTTGCCTCTAGCAAACTTATTTTGAATTAGCCATTTCCCCCTACATTAATGTCAAACTTATTTACGTTTTGGGGGGCATATTTTCAGTTAGCAGACGGTACTGTTTGAATCGCGATTCCACACTACCAGTGACAACGTTGTTACAGTAGCTTGTTTCAAAGGGGGTTCGCAGCTGTTTCAAAGGGTGTTCTTAATGAAATATGCAATATGAGTAGGCTAAATGCTTGAAAATATCACTAGAAGGGAAAAACTTAGAGGACGGACCCACCTGCAACCGACGCAAGCAAGCACACCCTACAATTTCCCCAGAAATGGTACTCTCTCTAGTTCCTCTTTGATTCTTATGCTCATGGCCATCCAATTTCTGTATTTAGTTCGAACTTTTCAAGCGATTACACAAAAGATTGCAGAACATCAGGACCCCAAAGAAACCCCAAGTGCCTAAACCAATAAGGGGGAAAAAGAGACGACTTAATTTTGAAGAAAGCGATGAAGATGATTTTGATTCCAGCTCATCCACCGTTATCATGTTGCAAAGTTCCAGCAGCCACATCAGCAGCTCCCCAGAAAGGGAAGGGGATCACCAACCCATAAGCAGCACACCAATGAAGTAGGCGGATGTTGGTAAATATATTATGGTGTATATATAAAATGTATTGATGGAATGTTGCTGCTCATGTATGATAATTATTAGCCCTCTTTAGTCACATTGCACAAAGCTACAATTATTATTTCTACCAAATGGCCAAATCCACTAGATCCAAGGCAATTAAAGAAGTTTCTTGGTGACTATTGTCTTTTTAATTTCACCTGTCAGTTGAAGGCCAGCAGGATGGCAGGATACTTCAGGCACGAAACTACAAGACTCTTCAACAGTTATGTCTAAAACCCAGACAGAATAAGGATGCCATGAAACAGATCCTTGACCTCGAGTTTGAGGGAAGAAGGGCATTTATTGATTCAGATACGCTGAAGGAATGTGACCGGCCGGCAAAAATTCTCGACGCATTCCCATGCTTCAAAGATATCGAACATGTAAGTGCCCTCACATTTCTACATGCTGTATGACGTTGAACAGTGAGAGATGAAAGAGGGATGCAACAACATTGCTCCATACTGTGATATTGTGTCAAACCAGTCAGTCATATTTTAAATATAAGTTACTACTTTGGAGCCCTGTGTAGTCTTTCTCAACTGTCAGAAAACAGATTACTCTCTTTGTGTGGCTACAGAAACTACACTGCTAAGGTCTGTTCTTTGTGTGTGCGTGCGTGAATGTGTAATCTTTTTTTTCCTTTTTCTTTTCAAGGTCCTAGAGGAACTTAGACGAATTTTGGACAACAGCAACCCAAACTATGTGGCAGAGATGCAACAGCGGTTGCTTGAATTTAAAACTAAAGCAACTTTTTATGGGGTGTTCAAGAAGGTCATGAAACCGCCAATGAAACTTCCAGCCGGTAAGGCCTGCAGTTCAGAATATATATTCAATTCAATTTATTGTTTAAAGTGTAGTATCACCATGAACTTGGTCTTAATAACTCTTTTCTCTCTTTTTATTTTATTTATGTTTGAAGAGGAGCAAGCAATCAATTTCATCAAAGCCCTGCCTACTATGTTCCCCTCAAATATGGATGTGCCAAAGAGCATGACCAGTGCCACCGAAGCGCTCATCCATGTTTTGACAGTACGTGGTACTTTATACATATAGTTTTTATATTTGCCGTAGTAGTTTTGTTTTGGCCATTAATCCACCATTTGCACATTTTCCTTTACTCCTTACAGTATCTATCAACAGCATACATTGCACGGCACACTGCGATTAATGTGCCAAAGTTCGCATTGTTATTTTCAGCTGTGGCAAGGGAAATGGGTTAAACATGACTGCTATTGGTGTGGGTGTGGGGGTCGTTACTTATTCACTGACATTTTCTTAAAAATGTTTAGCCCACAGAGGGACACATACCTGACCAGAAGACCACTGTCCACACCCCTCATTTTGGTCTCCCAACAAGAAACTGAATGCTTTCTGTGTGTGGGTACAACTGCAGTCCAGTTCCAACGAAGCTCCCTGGATGAAGCCATGCTGTACGTGATGGCTTACTACTACGCCTTGCACATGAGGTATCCTAAATGCATCGCCTTGGTCCTGTCAATTCTTCAGACAGAAGTCCTTGGAGACTTGCTGCATGAGAAGGATGCAACTCGCTCGTCTGGTGCACACGGCCATGAAGGTCATTGGAAAAAGCAGCTACCAGACCTTGCAGTCTATTTATGAACAATCTGTTCTTAGTCAAGCCCAGAGAATAGCAAGGGACCCTTCTCACATTCTCCATTCAGAGTATGACCTCCTACCCTCAGGGAGGCGATATAGAGTCCCTTACTGCAAACTCAACCGTTTTAAGAACTCATTTGTTCCAACTTCCATAAAATTTCTCAATGCTGCTTGAGGATGAAATCTATGTAATAATCTTTATAGTGCCTTTATTACGGTGATCTTTTAGCATGTATTATTATGAGGTGTATGTATGTGTTATGTTATGGGATGTGTGCAATACTGTTATGTAACTGTTGATAATGTTTGGCTGAGGATGTATTGTTTGTTGTTATTGTGACTGTCAAGGCATTTATGACGCACCACAGAGACCAAGACAAATTTCCCTGAGCGGGACAATAAAGTTCATCGTATCGTAACTCCAGCCTTTAAATGGTCCAAAAAATAACCATGTTTCAGGTCTTTGACCTTTTTTTGTTTTTGAAGCTGCAAAGTTTGTTGCAATGTTTTTATTTTAGTGTACCATAATTTCTGATTTGAGCAAATAAACAATATTTCCCTGTTGAAATCAAACTTTTGAGTTGTCATTACTAATAAGTATTTGTTTCAGTACTAATACAGATAAGTTAATTGTAATATTTAGCTACAGAGATTCAGTGCACTGATCATGTTAAGCAAAGACAACTACAATGTTTAAGTTTTGCAAGGGGAGGGGCTCGGAATTCTTCCCTGCAAGTCTGAGCTGCTTTTGTCAGTTGGTTGAGACTAGTGGAGAGACTTTTAGATTTAATGGCTGCTAGGAACAGGATCATTTCTCTTAACCCTTGTGTTATCTTCGGGTCATTCTGACCCATCAGCCGTGTGACCCACCGTCGTATTGCGACAAATTTACCTCATACAAAAACAAAGTGAAGCATTTTCTTTTAACCGTTGGGCTGTCTCAGACCCCCCACATTGCAAAGGTTAAAAGAAAATTATTTGTATTTGTTTTTGTATTGGGTAAAACTGGGTAAACACAACGATGGTTCGTTATGAACCTTTGGGTCATGTGACCCGAAGGCAGCACAAGGGTTAACAAGTCTTCCTTATAAGAATTATCGACTTATTATGAGATTCTCAATGTACTTAAAACAAGAATCTTCATCTGGTTTTCATCCTCTCTTGACTTATTTTGAGCAAATTTGCCTTAAACTGGTTTGTATCCAGGTCCTTATTTACTGACAAAATAAAATAAATATCTTAAAATGAGTCCAAAAATCTTAACAAGAATGCTCAAAACAAGTAGTCCAGGCCTATATTGAGATTTTGAGCGGTCTTATTTTCTGGATTTCTTTTTCTTGTTTCAAGAAATCTTTTTCTTGTTTCAAGAAATCTTAACAAGTGTGATTATCTTGCTGCACTGGCAGATAATTTTGCTTGTAAAAAGAACATTTTGCTCATTATTGTTTATTTTTTTCTTATTTTTTAAAAGTCATTTTTTGCAATGAATAAGTGACCTGCAATTATTACCCATGTAGCTCCATCATGTCTGCAACCAGGATGTTCACCATTTGTTTACGTGTTGCATCTGTTAGTGTTTTAGGGCCTTATTTTAAAGATCTGAAACTCAAGTATCAAAACGCAAGTAACTTTGTTGGCTCGGTTGCTATTTTGCCGGCGGGATAAATGACTGTGCCTGGTGCAAATCTAAAATGGGTAGGGGGGGGGGGAGAGAGAGTCTGATTATAGCCTAATTTCATCAACAGTAATTCTGGATTGCCTCTACCAAATAAGAAATCGCAAGGTTTCATTAGCCATACCATAAACATAGCACTACTCATTTCAGTGTAATTTTGGCAAACAAGTAGTTACTGTATTTGCTTGGCTGTATTGTTCAGTGTGTGACACTGGTACCAAATAGCAACAACCGTGTCCCATAGCAACGTTTGCGTGAGTTTTGGCGCGTTTACAATTTGGGACGGTGTATCTGTCACTGCAACAAATTTCTCTGTGAGAGACCAGAGTTCGGCGCCGCGCCTTCCCGTACTGGCAACTGGTGAGATCGCTGGAGGTAAGGATATTTTGGGTTTATAATGTTATATAATCTACTAGTCATGTAATTTATAAAACATTTCAACTAGCTAGGCCTATACATTGGGTAGGTAATATGTTGTGTGTGTGTAACCTACATAACATTACGTCTTAGCTACATAAAGTTCACCTGTAAAAGACCTAGTGCTAGCTTGCAGATTAAATTATGGATGGCTATAGCTACATAGAAAAAGTCGTTTGCACGTCATGCATTTTTATATTAAATTGGCTACTTTCGCCTATCTTGAGTGACAAGCTGCGTTATTTTCAAATGGTGCAAGCCCATGGATTTACTATGGTTAACGTCTAGATTGCCCTTGACTTTGTTTGCTGTTGCTTAACTAGCATTGCGTTGGAAAGGGGCAGAGTGAACTATTTGCACTCCATTATGATATTTCCTAAAATATTCAACTCTATTAATTTGCAGAATGAGGGAAATTGAGGAAAGTGAAGCACTTCTTGTGCAACAGATTGATAGAGGCTGTAAAAGCAGTTGGAAATGGTCTTGGCTGAAACTTGAAACTACAATCAAGGTCCATGCAGTCGAACACACATTCATACTGTCTGACGTTTTTAAGAAAATTGAAAAAAAGGCCAAAGAGAGGCAGACACGTCTCAAACATGTTCAGGAAATGAATGCAGCCAGGCGGAAGGCCCAGGATACGTTGCAGGAGGTGGCCAGGAAGAAGAGGAAGGAGTAAAACGTGCTAGATAGTTTAATAAAAGTGTATGTTTCTGAATAAAAAATTAAATTGAAACTTCTAAATTAGTGTTGGTGTATTTTGATTTTCAGAATTTCATTTTACTCTGTGCCTATAGGGGTGGGCCGGGAATGTCGGGGGGTTGGTGGCAATGTAACTATATGGATATTTGCCACGGGGCGAGGGCTTCAATTACCTCTCTCTTTTTTGACCATACATGTGTTTGCATCCCTGATTACTAATGGGTGTGGTTTGGGCATAACGTGCAATAAACCAATCAGAGCGTCATCTCACATTCCCTTTAAGAGCAGCGCTTGTTCCATGGAACAAGCGTAGCGGATTGCTATTATAACGGCGGATTTGCCTGGTGCACGCCAGGAGCGGTTCACAGCCGAGGAGACCGACGTTCTAGTCAGGGCCGTAACAGATAGAGAAGTGACATTGTACGGGAAAGGCAGAGCAGTTTTCTCATTGCACTAAATTTCCCGCTCATGCTGCTCATTCAAATACTTATTTTTATATAGCCTACCCTATATTTTATTTTTTTAATTGTTTAGTTCTTGGAATTACTTTAACTATTGCACTTTTTTACTTAATTTAAGACCCATATATGTTTATTGTTTGCACCTTCCTGCCACAGTAAATTCCGTGTTTGTGTAACATAGGCTGCATGGCGAATAAACCAAATTCTGATTCTGATGGCGATGGGAGAAGAAACCCACCCAAATTAGCTTCGGTTAAACAGGCGTGGGAGAAAATTGCCACAATTGTTACAAATCATGTTCACATACATAGAGATTTCTCATGAAAATCTTTTTATAATCATTGAAGAAATGTAACACGCCATAAATCAAAACAATGTAACGTAGCTTCGCAGAAAGAAGACCCTGGCCTTGCCAGCAGTGCGCACGGACCTACGTTTTTCCTGGTCAGTGGCGGAATTGTTTTTCGAAAACTGCAAAATAGCACCAGGGAACGTTTGCACCGGAACACGCCTCCTTTTTCACTGAACCGCCCATGGGAGCGCAAGGTCATTTCGACGTGCGTCTGTGGAGGGAAAAGTCTGCTTTGCGTCGAGTGCAAACTAGGAATGATACTTGCGTCGTTGACCAATTGCGCTGGGTGCAAGATAGGGCCCTTTGTCTTATCATACTCATTGAAGACTTCTTCACCCTTTGGATTGGCCCTCAGAACACCATCAACTTTCTACCAAAAAATATTACATTGTTATGGAATGCTAATGGTCATTTAGTGGGATTTTAAAGAATTCAATTTTTCTAATGGCATTACTTTATACTGATAATACATTTACAAAACACTTCTACAAAAAAACGTATTAATTGAGGATTTTAAATGTATTTATTCAAAGCTTACCTGTCTTGCTTCATTCTGATCCGTTAACCCTGTTGGGTTCCTCCTCTTTCTTGTGGACTCAAAAATAACTGTAGAATCTGATGAATGGGATTAAAGCTGGGGATAGTGCAGTCTCTGCCACTACCGAGGATGAATGGGATGAAGTTGGGGACAGTGAAGTAAGTACAGAGGAGGATGCTTGATCTGCGACCAGCTCAACATCCAGATCTATAAAATGGCAGACTGAACAAAGACAATTTAAATGTACTGATGTAAATCAGTAACAAAACAATCTTAATAAAAGCATTTAAAAAGTACTAAGCATATTATATTCTTCTTTAATTACTACCCATTTATAGATCATATGTATTTAAGATAATGATCAGTAGTATATCAAATTATTGCATAGTTTGAGGTCCCTCAAAAATATATTTTCGACAAAACTGTGTCTTGTACTTGACGCTGTCTGTGATACCTCATCAAACCACTGCCTTCACATCCTTAAAGCCGAATTATACCTACGGACGGAGTCGGACGGATTGGTTGAATTTATAGTACTCCGAAGGCTGTGGGTGCTGAAAACATTTCACCGCCAGAAGAGTAGGTGGCGCAACGGTATTTTGTAAGTCGTCTTCGAGTGTTTATTTACCTAGGTTATCGAGAAGTCGGAGCAAATGTACAAATTAGCCGTTTCATCAATAAAATACGCACATTTTCAGCAACTACACTGCCCATTTCTCGTCACATTTTAATTCAGATGCTGATTTACATGTACTGTTTAGCTGATATATGAATTGTAAAAACATACAGCAATGGCGGTCAAAGGATTCTGTTCGTCCTGTTTATCACGGCAACCCCGACCCTGACGCAAGCGGTTCTTAATACGGACCAATCACAGCCAAGGGGTATCTGTAAAATGACGGAGGTCAAAACACCTGACTTGACAAGCTCATCAAAGATATCTCCATCCACCTCTGTTCCTGACATATCTGAGATGGTGAGCTGGCCCTCACTGAAGCTGTCTGGCTGCAGACTAAACTTATATTTCACTAGAAGAATAAAAAGTATAGTACATAGCAATAACAATATAAATTAGGCATGGAGATTATTTTTTCATGTTTGGAGACAAAACCATTTTGGTCATTAATATGCTCATAACACTAGTACTTTTGAACTCTTTTCAGAGAATATTTAACATTGCATGTTCAACTACAGTGAGCACAGTATTAAATGCAAAAAATAAAGCCATAAACTACAAAACTTATCAAATTGAAATATTTCATCAGTCTGTGGAATTTTCACATATTTTAGGACTCCTCCAATCTCCACTTTAGCCAACATTTCCTGTAAAATTATATAGAATAACCATGTTATTCAAGCCAGACTAACAAGGTCCAAATAGGAGCCAGAGTCATGCCTCTCTAAAGAGTTTTTAGCACATGAAAACATGAATTAGCACAGTACTACTAGTCTTTTATCAAAGCCGATTGAATTTCCACTTATCCAGCAGCCCTTTTGTATGAGTAAAAAAAAAAAAAAAAAGACTAAATGAGTCAGTCGGTAGAAAATAAATACCCACGTGCGCTTGTTTTAGGCATTATCATTAATACCAGCAGAAAAGTTGAGGAGCTTAGCTAACCTAGCACGAAGCAGAGCTGCAGAGCTTTAACATGTCATTCTGCCTAATGTTAGTCAAAATGGAGTTGCTATGCACTTCAAAGTTTGCGCACTTGTTAATGTCGATTTAAAGGGGTGATTGACTGTTTTTTGGGGGTATTTCACACTGTTCCTTAAGGTCTCCGAATAGGGTATGTAACATTACTTGGGCTGAAAATGACCCGGGTGCTGTTCTATGCGCCCATATGCACCCTGTGAAATAGCTCTATAATGAAACAAGCTGTTTTCTCCTTTTATGGTATGCTCATAAATATATAGATGAGCTGCACGCTGATTGGTTGGTTTACAACGAGTGAAGCTGCAGAGCAAAGACGCAACATGGCCAACAGCACTCACTGAAACAAGAAGTTGGAGACTTGAAATAAAAACGTACAAATAAATCTATTGTGTCTACACAACACTGTTTTCAACAGATTGACTAGATATCATTTGAAATGATTATGTTAGTTGTTTCCACTTCTGTTGTCGAAGCAAACAGGATCGACTTAGGTAACGTTAGCACTACAGCTTAGAAAACAAATTAGAGTGATTCAACTCAGCTTCAGTTAGCTCTAGCTATCTTGCTGAAAAATAGATCTGGACAAACATCCATATTCAATTGTAGATTTACATGACAACACAAGTTATTTATTTGAATGAAACACAGTCAGGAACATGAAATAACGCCCCATTGCCAATAAACTAAATCATCACACATTCTACCGATGCTAGATACAGGCAGCATACGTTAGCATTGCTAATAACTGTTAGCAACAACATCATACTACAGCTTGCGGTTGTGATGAACATAAGGTCGGAACAGCACCTCTTTTCAGCAACACCTTCATAGCAAATCCTGCTTTACATTGTCCCAGGTTTTCAAAACTGTCCTCGGTGAAATGGTTCGAGCAAATGTGTAATTGAGGGTCGAACTGCACAGGGATCTTCTCATAGACAAACATCACAGCCCGTCGAGTGTTTGGTTCCTTAGGAAGACTCTGAAAAGTGTCAGCATTCCCTGTACAGCCTGGAACACTGCATTTACCTCCGTAGTCCATTTTCAATATGCTAGAAAAACGTTCTTCTTTGTAATTCTGTGGAAGTACACAGAGCAGCGCGCAGCAAGTTTTGGGGCGTGACCAAAGTACAGACCAGAGCCAAAAAAGGTGGCTTTTTCAAAACCTACCGTTTTACAGATACATTTTTTAATTGTGAGATTTGCATAGGAAAGAGGTGTCAATGGACTTTGAGGTTCACTGTATGTCCATTTTACCCACTGAACTGTCGTTATTCAACTGTGACAAGGTAAATTCGGTTCTGCAATCAATGAGTGTCAAGCTCTGCGATCGCCTTCTACCGAGGTCTGCAGGGGTCCGTGAAGAATGCACTGGTCAACCGGGACTGGGGGCAGAAGCTGGACGAGCTGATCAGCCTAGCAATCCATCTTGATGCTCGCATCCAAGAACGGCGCCTGGACCATCGGGAAACCCGAGCACTAATGACGGCCTGCCTGCCACGGCCTACTACGTCCGTTTCGACACCGGCACCGACTCTGCCACCTGCAAAGCCTATGGAACTCGGCCGGGAGAGTGAAGATGGGCGCAGAACAGAACCTCCGTTTGAGATCCTCGAAAGTCTTCTGAGCGGCCTCAGTCCAAACCAGCCAACGGGGACCCCCCGAAGCAGTGATATGATGGGATGCCAGGGTGCTATAATTCCGGATGAAACACCGGTAAAAATTGGCGAACACCAGAAAACTCTGGACCTTCTTTACGGTGGTGAGCATAGGCCAGTCCTTGATGACCTGGACCTTTTCGGAGTTCATTCTCCACCTTGCAAAACAAACTGTTGTGTAGGAGGGCTTTCAGGACAGCCCTGACGTGGCCCACGTGGTCCTTAAGAGACTTGGAAAAGATCCGAATGTCACAAGTAGTACACAAGTACACAAACACACAGATCTCCAAGAACTCTCGTAGGACGTTGTTGATTAGGGCCTGAAAGACCCCAGGGCTGTTTGATAATCCAAATGGCATTACCAGGTATTCTTAGTGACCGCTGGGTGTTCCCCGGGTCGAATGCGTACAAGGTGATAGGCGTTCCTAAGATCCAACTTAGTGAACACCGTGGCTCCCTGGAGGCGCTCAAAGGCGGTAGACATGAGGGGCAGTGGGTACTTATTCTTTCGCGTGATGTTATTGAGCCCACGATAGTCGATGCATGGTCTTAGACCATCATTTCTTGCTAACGAAAAACAAGGGCGAATCAGCCCAAGGCGCAGCGCCTCTTGGATGTAGTCATTCATTGCCTGGGTCTCTGGGACAGAAAGAGGGTAAAGACGCCCTCTAGGGGGAGAGGTTCCAGGCAAGAGGTCGAACGCACAGTCATACGGCTGATGAGGGGGGAGAGTGGTTGCCCTTTGTTTACTACAAACCTCCTCTAGGTCGTGGTAGAAGATCGAGACTTGGGAAAGTTCAGTCTTGGTTGGAGGAGCCTAGAGGAGCCGTTATCCTGTCCAGCTGCCCGGAACCTAAGGGACGACCATCCAAGGCCTGGACTGGCTGTGGAATGGCCACTGGGGTGGTCGGAATTCCCAGCTGTTTCGCCAGGGTGATGTCCATTAGATTAGCCGCAGCGCCGGAGTCCACCAACGCAGAAAGGGAGACTATAGGTGAGTACTCGCCTATGTGACCAAGGCGAATGGGGATGGAAAGGCGGTTGGCGGCCCCAGGAGTCTTTGCACTTCTACTCACCAGGGGCCCTGGCCCCCCTGACGAGTGTCGTCTTTTCCCTGCAGGTCTGGGCACTGCTGTCGTTCGTGACCTGAGGATCCACAGTACATACAAAGACCTCTCTGGAGGCGACGGCTGCGTTCCTCGCGGTTCAAGCGGAAAAGGCCGAGTTCCCGGTGCCGGTGTCGAAACGAATGTAGTAGGCTGTGGCAGGCAGGCTGTCATTGGTGCTCGGGTCTCCCGACGGTCCAGGCACCGTTCTTGGATGCGAGCATCAAGATGGATCGCTAGGCTGATCAGCTCGTCCAGCGTCTGCCCCCAGTCCCGGTTGACCAGTTCATCCTTCACGGACACCTGCAGACCTCGGTAGAAGGCGATCGCAGAGCTTGACACTCATTGATTGCAGAACCGAATTTACCTTGTCACAGTTGAATAACGACAGTTCAGTGGGTAAAATGGACATACAGTGAACCTCAAAGTCCATTGACACCTCTTTCCTATGCGAATCTCACAATAAAAAAATGTATCTGTAAATCGGTAGGTTTTGAAAAATCCGAAAGGCTCCAAGAACGGTAAAGCCGACGCTCTCTCATGCCTCCACACGTCTGAGGCAGTAGCTCCGGAACCCATTATACCACCCTCAAGGGTCGTGGCCTCCGTACGCTGCCTCCTGGAGGAAGATGTTCGTCAGGCACAAGTTACAACCCCGGCTCCTACAGAGACTCCTCAGGGCTTGCTGTTTGTGCCCACGTCTTGTCGAACTAACACCTTAGAATGGGCACACTCCTCACGGTTGGCCGGCCATCCGGGTATCCAACGCACCCTGGAGCTGCTCTGGAGACGGTTCTGGTGGCCAAAGATCTGTCAGGATGTGGCGGAGTATGTGGCAGTCTGCACCGTGTGCATGGCTGCAAAGCCAGACAACCGTAGACCAGCGGGACTCCTGCAGCCCCTCCCGATTCCTCACCACCCCTGGACTCACATTTCCCTGGAATTCATCACAGAGCTTCCCCCGTCACAAGGGAACACCATCCTTGTGGTTGTAGATCGCTTCTCCAAGGCCGCTCGTTTCATCGCCTTGGCTGAACTCCCCACAGCCAAACGGACTGCAGAAGTCCTGGTGAGAGAGATTGAGAGCTATCACGGACCTCCTGAAGATCTGGACAGCGACCGGGGGCCTCAGTTCGTGGCCCGTTTCTGGAAGGCCTTCTGGAGTCATCTGGGAGCCTCAGTTAGCCTCTCCTCGGGGTACCACCCCCAGTCAAATGGACAAACGGAGCGAGTTAACCAGGGTCTAATGATATATCTCCGGTGCTACACCTCCAAAGACCCCGCCAAGTGGAGCCAGAACCTTCTGTGGGCCGCAGCCACAGGGACCTCGCCCTTTGAAATCATGTGGGGATACCCTCCACACTTGTTCCCTTCCTCTCTGGAGACGGGAACTGTCCCCGCAGCTCGCAGTTCTATGGACCGCCTTCACACCCGCTGGCAGCAGGCTCGTCGGGCGTTACTTCAATCACAGAAGCAGATGAGAAAACAGGCAGACCGGTGCTTCAACACTCCGGACAGGCCAGCAAGTCTGGCTGTCCACCAAGTGCCTGGCTCTGCACTGCAAAAAAAGTCTGCTAAAATACCAGAAATTAACACTAAATTTGAAGGGAAATTTACTTAATACTAGTGAAATTATCTGTCCATGTAGCAATATAATTTTACTCGACAAGATATCTTAAAATAAGACGGTTCCAGTCTAGAAATAAGTAGGCTCTGATAGGCATTTATAAGTTTGAAATAAGTAAAAGTGGTTTTGAGATTAAATTAATTGATATCAGACTTGCTACAGTACAGTAATAAGTGAAATACACTGGTTTTAAGATCAAATGACTTGATATCAGACTTGCTGCAGCACAGTAATAAGTGAAATACACTGGTTTTAAAATTAAATTACTTGATACCAGACTTGCTACAGCACAGTTATAAGTACACTGAATACTAGAAAGTATTTCTTAATTAAAAAAAATGGCATACTTATTTTAGCACACTGAGAACTGAAAGCTAAGAAACAAGAAAATAAATCACTTTAAGTGGAAATTACTTTATACTAGTCGAGAATGATTATGCTGTTATACTTGAAACAAGTTGGCTCATCTTGAAATAGGTGAGCCTAAATATACAAAGCATTTTAAATCACACATCAAGGACTGCAAGTGAAATTTCCAAAATGTATTGATAACAGAGAGCGTATTGTAGAAAGAGCTTTCACACCAGTGAAAGTCTAATCGCATTTCACAATTTTATTAACCCTGGACAACCAGTTTACTTCTCTGACACCTTTGTAACAAAAGCATTTTGCAACATATACTTTTTAGAAAAGGGACAATATGAGAGACCGTAACCCGAGACACAGAATGAGAGAGCGAGAGCCTTGGATCATTGAAAAGAAGAAAAAAAAGCTTACACGGTGTGAACAGTGTTGAGTTTGCATTAAATAAAACTACCCAATAACAGGGAATCCGAAAAGCTCTGCAAGTAAACTGAACATTATAGCTAGCCAAGTCAGTTACACAACAAATGTGAAACAGCTAACAGAACGATGGCCTGTCATTCTATGCATATACTATGTACTATTTATCAGTGAATGATTTCCACTCAGTGATTGCTTTCTTATATGCACCTGTTGAATCTCGATCATGGATGGTATCCCCTAGTACCTCTGTTTGAATGACTGACAGGAGGGTTGCAACACATTTTGGGTATGTCAGGTGCAAAGTGTAGTAGTACGCCATTAACATTAACCTTCCATCAAACAAGTCCTCTTTTTGTAAGGTGCTCACAGGTATGTTTCCCACAGCGAGCATGCAGGTTGTTTCATCAAAGAGTAACACCGGGCTGGAGAGAAGCCACTTGTCCGAGAAAAGCGATGGATCCTCCCTTGGCTAGAATTGAATAACAAGTACAAAGCGTTCAATGTAGATTACAAGAGAACAGGAGTAAGGAGACATTAGTGGCTACATTGATAAAATACCAACATAACAATTCTTACCTGGAGGATATGAAGCAGTGTTTCACTTGCATTCCCAAGTCGCTTTGGTGGTGAAGTTGGTGAGGGGAAAAGTGACGGGAGTGCTTTTAAGAGGGCAATGGTGGAATCCACTATGGAGCAATAACCAACAGGCAACATTAGCTTGTCACAGACACTAGTATATCCTAATGTATTCATGCAGTTCAGGTCTTCCTGTTCTAACACAAATTATTTAAAATCAACAGCCTTCATTAGCTCAGGACTTTTCAACCCACTTATGATGAGCCCAAACGTAATTAAGGGAAGCATGATTTTTCAATTAAATTCCACCCATGTATTGGTGTGGAAGAACAGTGAAAGATGGGAAAACGTGCAGAAGTCTTTGAGGAGCAAGAATAGGAACTGACATATTACAATGGTTTTGGTATAACAGCAACTTACCTTTACGCAGACTCAAGGGGAAAGGGGGTTTTAGGACCTTCTTCCACACGCCATAGAACTGCACCTTGGCACAGAAGTCATGCCATCTTCCCTTTGTTTCCTCTATGTAGTTGCTGTTGCTGCCACCCAGGACGCGACACAGCTCATCCATTGCCTAGGACAAAATTGTACAGTTACTCTACCACTGCAGGCTTCATACAACACAGCATGCACAGACCCAAGCACACAACATGTAAGAGTTCCAGTGAGACATTTGAAACTTACATTTCGAGTGTCTTTGAAGCATGTGTGACGAGTATGTAACAGACGTGGTCTTGCAAGTTCCGTCAGAGTTTTCCGGACCGTGTCCATCCTTCACCGAGGATCGAACACGCCATCTCTGACTTCTCAAGCGCCACCACTAACAGCTAAGCCAAAGAAAAGCTAGCTATTCAATGACGCGGGTGGCCTGTTACATACTTGAGTGAGTTTCACCGATTCACACCGGCTACATTCACCCCTCTGAAACTCACTCCGGCGACTAGCTAACGCTAACCTAGTGAGATCCGGGTCACGGCACCAATGTGACGAGTATGTAACAGACGTGGTCTTGCAAGTTCCGTCAGAGTTTTCCGCACCGTGTCCATCCTTCACCGAGGATCGAACATGCCATCTCTGACTTCCCAAGCGCCACCACTACCAGCTACGCCAAAGAAAAGCTAGCTATTCAATGACGCAGGTGGCCTGTTACATACTTGAGGAGTGAGTTTCACCCCTCTGAAACTCAGTCCGGCGGCTAGCTAACGCTAACCTAGTGAGATCCGGGTCACGGCACCAATGTGACGAGTATGTAACAGACGTGGTCTTGCAAGTTCCGTCAGAGTTTTCTGGGCCGTGTCCATCCTTCACCGAGGATCGAACACGCCATCTCTGACTTCCCAAGCGCCACCACTACCAGCTACGCCAAAGAAAAGCTAGCTATTCAATGACGCGGGGGGCCTGTTACATACTTGAGGAGTGAGTTTCACCGATTCACACCGGCTACACATGGATATGCCTCAAAGATTTTTGTGGCTCTGTCTTCTTCCCTTGTTGCATCTGAATCAATGAAGGCCCGTCTGGCCTCAAAACTCCAGGTCCAATATTTGAGTAACGCTTCTTTGGTTGGGTTTTGCGTTGGGTTTCTTGTACATGTTGGTCAGTGTTTTTGTAGTGCCTCGCCTGCATGTTCAGACTGTCCCGACGTACTAAAACAGATAATGTCAGGGACAGAATTTCAACATGAACCCTTTTGCATCCAAGAAGGATCATATGCATGTTTACAATATAAAGGGATGCACAATTATATTAGCAAATCATCAGCAATGGCCAATACTGGCTTAAAAATTTTACTTTGCATCACTAACTCTCTGACTTTGTGGTCTACCAATCAAAAAACAATCAATCAATTCTGGAGTTTAAAGGATTTCTAAGAGTCAATAGCATAGGGGTTCACCAATCATCTTCACAGACGTATTCTTAAGTATCACTTTAGATGTGTGTTCCTATGATGGGTCAAAACAACTGCAGTAAGGTAGGACAATTGAATAACTTTTAAATGATCACTATTAGCCAAATGACAGAAAACATTCAGTATTGTGCATCCCATAAGATGGAGGCAAAGTCAGAGTACAGCTCTTTAGATTTACAGTATACTAGTACTATGGCAGCATACATTAAACTGCGTCCAACTCCCACTTTTTTGCACATACCAGGACTTAGGTTGTCGTCACTGAGGTCATTGTTGCTTGGAAGAATTACGGTTGAAGCAGTTGAACTTGTGTCACCATCTGCCTCCTCTTCTGTGTTTGTATCAAAGAGAGCCCTTTTTGACACCCCTCGTTGTGGCATGGAGCCCTGCCTCTTTGGGGACTTCATATTCTGGAGTCGCTTGTACATTCTGGAGTAGATGGTCAGCTATAGTAAAATAATGTTTGATGAGTTGCTTGTCTTGTTGCCGCCCCCACGCAGTTTTAGGTTTTTCAAGCTAAAAATAAAGAAATACTTACACATGGATGATCTGTGTCAGCATCACGTGACAGGATAATAGTTGATGATCTTCTGGGACATTGCTTTCAGTTTGAGTTTGGATGGGTATGTCATTTATTTTCCCAGCGGACTCGCACGCATGATTGCAACAATGCTGGTGACTGTGTTTCTCACAAGTCTGCAACTTAACTCCTTTGACATCCTGCAATCCTTTTCTTTTCCATTGCGGAGCAATGCAAAGTACTGGCTGCGCACCATGCCTAACTCTGTGTACACCACATACTCTGGTGGTTCTGGAAATGTCATCGTCGTCGTCGTCATCTGCCGCTTGTCCAGGGGTCGGGTCGCGGGGGCAGCAACCTAAGCAGGGAGGCCCAGACTGCCCTCTCCCCAGCCACTTCCACCAGCTCTTCCTGGGGGACCCCGAGGCGTTCCCAGGCCAGTCGAGAGACATAGTCCCTCCAGCGTGTCCTGGGTCTTCCCCGGGGCCTCTTCCCAGTGGGACGTGCCAAGAACACCTCACCAGAGAGGCGTCCAGGAGGCATCCTGATCAGATGCCCGAGCCACCTCAACTGGCTCCTCTCGACGTGGAGGAGCAGCGGTTCTACTCTGAGCCCCTCCCGGATGACCGAGCTTCTCACCCTATCTCTAAGGGAGAGCCCGGACACCCTGCGGAGAAAACTAATTTGGTCCGCTTGTATTCGCGATCTCGTTCTTTCGGTTACTACCCACAGTTCGTGACCATAGGTGAGGGTAGGAACGTAGATCGAATGGTAAATAGAGAGCTTCGCCTTTCGACTCCAACTCCTTCTTCACCACGACGGACCAATGCAGAGCCCGGATCACCGCACCGATCCGCCTGTGGATCTCGCGCTCCATTCTTCCCTCACTCGTGAACAAGACCCACGAGATACCTGAACTCCTCCGCTTGGGTCAAGATCTCCTCCACGACCCGGAGATTGCACTCCACCCTTTTCCGGTCGATAACCATGGCCTCAGATTTGGAGATGCTGATTCCAATCCCAGCCGCTTCGCATTCGGTTGCGAACCGTTCCAGTGAGAGCTGAAGGTCATGGCCCGATGAAGCCATCAGGACCACATCATCCGCAAAAAGCAGCGATCCGATCATGAGGTCACCAAACCGGACCCCCTCAACGCCCTGGCTGCACCTAGAAATTCTGTCCATATAAGTTATGAACAGAATCGGTGACAAAGGGCAGCCCTGGCGGAGTCCAACCCTCACCGGGAACAAGTTCGACTTACTGCCGGCAATGTGGACCAAACTCTGGCACCGGTCGTACAGGGACCGGACAGCCCCGGTCAGGGAATCCGGTACCCCGTACTCCCGGAGCACCCCCCACATGAGCCCCCGAGGGACACGGTCGAACGCCTTTTCCAAATCCACAAAACATGTGTAGACTAGTGGGGCGAACTCCCATGCACCCTCCAGGACCCTGCCGAGGGTGTAGAGCTGGTCCACTGTTCCACGGCCAGGACGAAAACCACATTGCTCCTCCTGAATCCGAGGTTTGACAATCCGACGGACCCTCCTCTCCAGAACCCCTGAATAGACTTTCCCAGGGAGGCTGAGGAGTGTGATCCCCCTAAAGTTGGAGCACACCCTCCGGTCCCCCTTTTTAAAGAGGGGAACCACCACCCCGGTCTGCCAGTCCAGAGGCACTGTCCCTGATGTCCACGCGATGTTGCAGAGTCGTGTCAACCAAGACAGCCCTACAACATCCAGAGCCTTAAGGAACTCCGCGCGGACCTCATCCACCCCAGGGGCCCTGCCACCGCGGAGCTTTTCAACCATCTTGGCGAACTCAGCCCCAGAGACAGAAGGGCCCCCCACGATATCCCCAGACTCCACGACGGAAAGCGTGTTGGTGGAATTAAGGAGGTCTTCAAAGTATTCCTTCCACCGATCCAGGACGTCCCCCGTCGAGGTCAGCAGCGCACCATCCCCACCATATACAGCGTTGACAGTGCACTGCTTCCCCCTCCTGAGTCGCCGGATGGTGGTCCAGAACCTTTTCGAAGCCGTTCGGAAGTCATTCTCCATGGCCTCGCCGAACTCCTCCCACGCCCGGGTTTTTGCCTCCGCGACTGCCAAAGCCGCATTCCGCTTGGCCTGCCGGTACACATCAGCTGCCTCTGGAGTCCTACCAGCCAATAAAGTCTGATAGGCCTCCTTCTTCAGCTTGACGGCATCCCTCACCTCCGACGTCCACCACCGGGTACGAGGGTTACCGCCGCGACATGCACCAACCGCATTGCGTCCGCAGCTCCGGTCAGCCGCCTCAACAATGGAGGCCCGGAACATGGCCCATTCGGACTCAATGTCCCCGGCCCCCCCCGAGACATGATCGAAGCTCTCCCGGAGGTGGGAGTTGAAGCTCCTTCTGACAGGGGATTCTGCCAGCCGTTCCCAGCAGACCCTCACATTACGTTTGGGCCTGCCAGGCCTGACCGACGTCTTCCCCCACCATCGTAGCCAACTCACCACCAGGTGGTGATCAGTTGACAGCTCCGCCCCTCTCCTCACCCGAGTGTCCAAGACATTCGGCCTCAGATCCGACGACACGACTACAAAGTCTATCATCGAACTGAGACCTCGGGTGTCCTGGTGCCAAGTGCACATATGGACACCCTTATGCTTGAACATGGTGTTCGTTATGGACAAGCCGTGTCTAGCACAGAAGTCCAACAACAAAACACCGCTCGGGTTCAGATCGGAGGGGCCGTTCCTCCCAATCACGCCCCTCCAGGTCTCACTGTCATTGCCCACATGAGCATTGAAGTCCCCCAGGAGGACGAGGGCATCTGCGGGAGGAGCGCTTTCCAGCACCACCCCCAGATACTCCAAAAAGGGTGGCTACTCTGCACTGCCGTTTGGTGCGTAAGCACAAACAACAGTGAGGACCCGTCCCCCCACCCGAAGGCGGAGGGAGGCTACCCTCTCGTCCACCGGGGTGAACCCCAACGTACAGGCGCCGAACCGAGGGGAAACAAGTATTCCCACCCCAGCTCGACGCCTCTCAGCGAGGGCAACTCCAGAGTGGAAGAGAGTCCAGCCCCTCTCAAGGAGACTGGTTCCAGAGCTGATGCTGTACGTCGAGGCGAGGCCGACTATATCTAGCCGGAACCTCTCTACCTCGCGCACCAGCTCCGGCTCCTTTCCCGCCAGCGAAGCCCCACCAAAAACGTAAATAAGCTTGACATTTATTTAGGGGAAAATCCCTCATCCATAAAAATCTCAGTGGTAGCGATCATTGTCAGTAACAATGCGATATAGCCCTGTGTGGAGAAGCTGCCCCGGTAAATTGTACTATAACAGTACAGTACTAGACTACTGCTGTGTTCGTCTTGGTAGCGATTGCGTTGGTTGAATTGGATTTAACGTTCCGTTGTACGGTTTAGGCTGAAATTAATTATTTTCATGAACAGATGGACCAAGTTTAGGCTGTGCCAATGGAGTTCAGGTTAGTAGTCATTAGTCAGATAGTTTCACCTATTGAAAGACTTTTGATTTAAGTAAGGGTAGTGCCGAACATGTTCTGTCGCCGTTGACTTCCTACTGTAAACAGCTGTGGAGATGTTTTTGTTAGCTACTAGTGTGTCTCGCGTAGGCTACAGCGTTGCAGTGAGCTACACTGATTTGAAACCACAGGTAATGATAATTTCACCCACAAATCGTTTACTTGTAATCTAATGTCATAATAAATCCTACAACGAAAATGTATTTGTGAGGAATGTTTATTTTAACGATTGAAAACAGATGCATCATAGACCGCTGTAGTATGTGTTGCCCGGGCAACAGACCCAGCTAACACATGACGTTGCGGCAACGTTGCCTGTAAGTGTTCAGATGGTAACCCGCAACATTACCTTCTGGCAACGTCGTGGCAACGTTATAAAGGGAATATTGCCAGTTGGTCCCATGGACAACGTTGCCGCGATGTCGTACCTTGGTCGGCTGGATACGTTACTTTTAGTCCCATGGACAATGTTGCCGCGACGTTGTACCTTGGTCGGCTGGATACGTTATTTTTTGGTCCCATGGACAACGTTGCCGCGACATTGTACGTTGGTCGGCTGGTTACGTTATTTTTGGTCCCGTAGACAACGTTGCACCTTGGTCGGCTGGTTACGTTAATTTTGGTACCATGGGTTACGTGGCCGTTACGTCGCTCTTTGGTCGTAGGACAACGGATTCTCGAGTGCATTATAAGTGGTTTATCCAGAGATGGAGAGATTTACATTTAGACATTTACATTTAGTCATTTTAGCAGACGCTTTTATCCAGAGCGACTTACAGTAAGTACAGGGACATTCCCCCGAGGCAAGTAGGGTGAAGTGCCTTGACCAAGGACACAACGTCAGTTGGCATGACCGGGAATCGAACTGGCAGCCTTCGGATTACTAACCCGATACCCTAACCGCTCAGCCACCTGAGAGATCACACTGGACTGCTCTCAGTTCTGACACTTTTGTAATGCAGCCATAGTCTACATGAATTTCAATCACACACAATATTAAATGTTGCATCCCAGCACGTATAAATGTAGACAATGCATGTAATTCATGTGCAGCTCAGCCCCAGCATGTCATTGGTCATCAATTTTCTCATATGCAGAAACATTGCTTTAATAAATAAAATACTTCACTGATATAATTTAGTCTTTCATTCTTTACTATAAACATGTACAAAAGCAATCAATGTGTGATGTATAACATGATTAAGCAAACATTATTTGTATAGCACACAAAAGATGTATGACACACAGTGCAAATTTGTGCTCCAATAATTTTGTAATACAAAATTGTTAAATGTGACCAAAAGGTAAGCGACTCTTAAGAGTTTCAATTCCAAAGACAAGTCATCACAGAATATTACAATTCTTCCTTAGCAAACCTGCCCCTCATCTGCTCCTGAGCAACAGTTACTGAAGAATATATTGTGCTTATTAAAGTTCTGTCTTATGATCTGAGAACTGTGCTCAGGCTTAAACATGGTGTCTCACACTGGGTGTGGGAAGCAGGCTGTTCTTTGTGTCTCTATCTCTTCATTTTCAGAAACAACCTTGAAACCGGGTGGAGACGGCACCCGAGCAGGTGGGACGTGTAGGCAAGAACAACTCCCTGATGCACGAGAGAACAAGCTCAACCCTCTTTTCATCTTTCTGTTTTAATTGCACTGTATAAATATATGTTTGGGAGCCCAGCCCAAACTCTGTTGCGGGTAGGGAAACGTAGACAACCCCAGAGCTCTGGACGTGTTGATTTCTAACTGCTGCATTAAAGCTGATATTATCGGACCTCTGCGACCCCAGACCACTCTTTCTAGAACACAGATTTGTGTCATTGAATACCATCATTACATATTGGAATAGACACAAAAGATTCTGAATCCTTCACTACTGTTTCCGAAAGTAGATGTACTTCCTTAATAATATCAGCTTATATTGTACATTACACATCACAATTGTGTGTCATGTCACAAGGTAAAATGAGCAAATTGTTATCACCCAGGCCTCTTTGCTTGTGGCGTTTCTGCATCTGCCTTGCAGTAAAGCAGTTACGCCTGGGACACACTGGCTGCGAAGCGCCTGGACGTGCCGCGCAACGCCACGATCGGCTACGATCGGCTACGACTGAGCAAAAACTGTTCACACCAGATGCGCATTTCTCCACGCCAGTCACCAAGCCTTTCAGCTTCTCTGAGCTTTCCTTTACGCTGACATGGTACATAAACATGGCATTGGCTATATCCCAGCATTGATCCTTATCTACATTGTCTTTGTAAAATTGTTGCTGGGGGTCATACAACAACTCCCTGTGCTTTTCATTTCGAGAATTCATTTGATGCTGATTTTAGAAATCGACTTGGGGGTTCTCTCTCGGTAGGCTATGTCTGCACGCGTGTGTGTTGTGTGCACCGCGTGACAACTTGTTTCTCTCAAACAAAACAACTACGGGCATGCTAGCTCAACGGATCAATCCGTTGATTTTCATTAGTTTTCATCAGGGTAACCACATGTAAAGGACGTTCGTTACCAACATTGTGTAATTATAAAGTCTTCAACTTTACAAATGTTTACCGTAGTCTACAATTAATGGAGTAAAATCTTAATAACATGTTTTTTAATTCAAATATATCAACTAATATGGTGTATTTCATCATCCTGCAGCCGATTTCGCAAGCGCCTCGCGAAAAAATTTGACCAGCTGCCGAAACGATCTCTGCCAATCGCAGCGCTTCGCAGCCAGTGTGGTCGGTCCCATTTGATAACATGGGCGCCGAAAGAAAAAAGGAGGCGCTTCCAGGCGCGTTGCAGCTGATCGCAGGCAGCGTGTCCCAGGCGTTAGCCTAGCAATCTCTCAGAAGTTAAAGACCTGCTAATGTTCTGCTAGAGATAAGTCACGCGAGTTTTCGTGACGTTAGTAGCGCCAGTGACTGTGGCTAGCAAGTTAACCACCGTTAACTTCACTTTTCTTTCTACTTAAACCGTGCAACGGAACTTAAATAAAAATACAAGCAACTCAATCGCTACCAGGACGAAACTTTTGACACCTAGGTTGTCTATGTAGTCCAAATATTGACTGAGGCTTAGGGGGGCAAAAATAAATAATAATAATATATATGTGAGAGAACAAAGGTTGTGCCCTTGCCGAAGGCAAAGCACACCCAATAACAATAATAGTCTGATTTTAACCTTTTTATATTTAGCTGAGACATCTTTAACCTCTCCCTCACCCTGTCTGTACTCCCCACCTGCTTCAAGAGGACCCCACGCTCTGCAGAAAGTGCAATCTCCGTCTCTGCTTTTCAGAGGAAAGGAACTGCTTTGGGGTCTACCATTGCACGTGAACAATGGACCCCGTGGTCTTTGATGTTTTCATTCCGTTTTTTATTATATTTATCCAGTTTATTTTTTCATAAATTCTGATTCATCAAAATATGACTGTTGGGTGATTATTATTAATGAAATGTACTGTTATAGTGCTATGTAAGCAATCCACACTCCAAGTGAACCATTAGTTGTTTTGTGTTTTTGTTCTGACAGTTTGACAGCAAATGCTGAAATTATGCTCCCAACTAGGCCCAACGTTGCATTATTACGTTTCCCTAAAAACTTACAAAAACATATTTTTTAAGTTAATCCTTTATCTTCATCGGAAAACTTTACAACATCATCTGACTAAAAAAAACATTATTTTTATGTTTGGGTCTTACAGGGTTAAATATATTTTATTGTGTGATTTTTGTTTCTAAAATAAAGACATGAAGCTATGCTGTTTCTGCGTGAGTGTATGAACACAATGATAGATGATGAAATTGGCTGAGATGCAAGGGGGGCACCAGCTAAAATCTTGCCTAGGGCACCATATTGGTCAGGGCCGGCCCTGGTTTTTCCACTACAGTCCTCACCAATGTTCAATCCAAACTTACGCCCTTGATTTGAACTTGGGTAAGCAGCCAGCAGGTGAAATGTAGGGGATGTGATTGTGGAACTTTTGTAATGTATTTATTAATTCAGTATTTAAAGTAATCTATAACGTGAATGATCTCACTGTTCTGACATTCACCTAGGTACGGTTGGAAGTTAGGAGATGGATAAACACAGAACTGGTGGTGAAGTATGGGTTGTCATGACAGCCTTAGAATTGGGCTAAGTAATGCATCTGTACAATTCTAAATTGAAAAAATGATGATACAAAAGATTCATCACACACTGCAGCTATGGTATATAGCTGTATGTTTTTATTGACACAAATCACTCCTAATACTATATTTTGTGTGTGTAATAAAAGAGGTGGGTGTCAATAAACTTAGCATTTTACAAATAGTAGTAATTTCACACAAAACAGAAACATCTCCTTAACAATGTGGACATGTTACCCTGACTGCAATAAATACATGCAGAGAGATTTCTTGAACTTACTTTTTTCTCCCAAGATAATACAGGTGGTAGTGTTTAATAGTCTCAGGTCTTATTATGTAAGGGCAACTCACTGATTGAGGGGGAAGGGCAGGTTGATCTCTATCCTTTCTTCATTAACTTTCACATCAGCTTGGGCCTCTACATAAGCCTCCTTTAGAAAGAGGGACATATTGTTGTTAAACTCGCTTAACACAGACATAACCATATTCAGGACGTAATCGATATTACTGTTCAGATGCTCCATATTTAGTGTGGAGATCTTGTTCAAACCATTCTTGATAATGATGAGAAGTCGACGGTGGAGAATGTTTACATAGACCAAAACTGAATCCAGGTAGTCAGACTCAAGAGTGTCAACAAATTCCATGGCCTTCTCAATGATTTCCTGAATTGTTTCATCAATCTTCAGCAGGATCATATCAAGGCTTTCTAGACGGTTTACCATGTATCCAGTCTCGACATAAATAATCCTCAGGTTGGTCTTAATCACATCCAGGATCTCAACTCCAGTCATCACATTGCCTGTTGGGGTTGATATTTTTATACTGCTCATCATTTCAATCAAAGCATTGATGTATACTCCCAGATTGGCATCCATAATCAGGAACCCCTGATTGATTGTATCAGACAAACTGCTGATAAGCTTGTTGCATGCTTCAGGCAGTGTGGTCATCTCCTCTGAGACAGGCAGCTTGAATTGAGTCTCTTTCAGGAATTTAACAGCTGCATCCAAGATTACCTGTATGGTTTTCTGATACTGAACAACAACATCTCTATAGAACATAGATATCTGGCTCAGCTGAATCATATCATCGTTTATTGCACTGTTGTAGGCTTCAGTGATTTGTACAATAGAGCTCTTCAGTCCTTTGATTGGTCCAGTGAGCTCATACTTGTCAGCAAAGCTTGCCAGGGTGGATGTGATGGCAGGGATTTTCTCTTTCAGCCCCTGGAGCATGCCATTTGGGGCCTTTGTGTTGTAGATAACCTGCAGGTTCATCCTATCAGCATCTTTAACAAAGGATCTTATGATCAAGATGTCAACGTCATCCTCAGGGGCAGACTGTTGATGGGAAGATAAAACAGTAAGAGCAGAGCAAAAACAGTTCTGTGATAATGTACAACTGAAACGATACTCACAGCATAACGACTGTAGAGTCTTGAACTCAACTGAAATGGAGTCCTGCCCTGGAGCTGAAGACCCAATAACCCAGTGGATGGAGTAGAGACAGAAGCATTGATTCCATCTCTGCTTGCAGCATAGCGGAAGTTAACATCGGTAAAGGCAGGGCTGGTGATGTCCACATTCAGGGAGTGGTGGGAAACACTGAAATGTAAATGTCAGATCAATTGATAACATAGCGATGTATTGTTAATATGAGTATTATTTCAAATGTTGTGTGGTTGGTCAAATCTTTTTCTTCATTTACCTTTCTTCATCTTGACGCTTTTTCCTAAAATGTGTAAATCACACAATATTATTGTCATATTATTGCACAAAACGCACAACATTTTACTACCATGATGGAAATATATGATGAAATGTTGTTAATTGTACAAGAAGTGCTACCTCGTTGCCTGTGTAAGTGTATGCTGAATGTCCATGGTCAGGTCACTATGCGTTAGCATAATCTTGCCAGTCAGGCTCAGGGGCTCGTTCTCAATATTAGCAGTTATGGAGCCTTTTAAGGGAAATATGTTATTAATTTGCAGACACTGAAAGAAGATATTTTGGGGGATTTGGTCATTATAACAAAGGATATCAGTTTAGTTAACATTGAACTCACCATCCATGTCATATTCCAGGAATACCATGGGAGAGGTAGCTGAGGACTTGAGGGTGGCTTTCAATACTGAGGCTTCATACTCAGCTTCTAATGCCAGATTTGTGGTATACACAGGTGTGGCAATCTTAGTAGTGTAAGTGATCTTTTGGTTTGTGTCTGTCAGTGCAACAGCAGTCTTCTCATACATAACAATGTCACCTAAGGAACTTGGCTGTCTCATGTCAATCTCATAATTGGCGGACAGGGAGGTTGGTGCAAGGTCAATGGTTGCCTGAGCTATGTGCTTTCCATTAGTGGTGAAGGTCAGCATGTTAGCCATATTGTTGCTAGTGAACTTCAGAACTGCATACACATGGCCTTGTGAAGCCTCCACAGCCAGGTTTTCATCTACATCAATATCAATGATTGAGTTCTCTCCATTTCCAAATTTAGCATTTAGAATGACCTTGGCAGTGGAACGCAGACTATCAGCATTCGTGTAGATGTTAGCTTCATTGTCCAGAGCAGCCACAATTGGGTAGGTCTCCAGGATTGATCCTTCCAGTTTTCCTTTTGTAAAAGTCTCTATGGAGATATAGTCTCCATGGGTTTCCTCCACCTTCAGGCTATAGTCTGCCTCAACTATGCCAACCGCTTCAATTAGGGGAACATTGAAATCACCTTTGAGCTTCAGCGTGGATGCAGCATTTGCATTGTTCTTGAGGTCTGCATCAAACTGCTGGTTGGCCTCAAGGTTGAGGATGGGCAGGGTAATCTTAGCAACAGTTGACACAGAGACATCAGCCTCCATGTTGTCAGTGTTCAGGGTGATTGAGCTGTCATGTGTTCCCTCAATGTGGGGGTTCTCCAGAGACAGAGCAGTGGCCAGTTTCAGCCCTCTCTTGGTGGTCAGACTGGTGGTACCGTCAAGCTTTGCTTTCAGAGCATCAAACACAGAGGCAGAGGTTGCACCCAGACGGAACACAAGGTCATCCTCAGCATAAAGAACAGCATTGGCATTCAGATTAATTATAGCAGACTTGAATGACAACTCTGTGATCAAGTTACCAAAAGAAGGGATTCTAACCAGTCCCATGTGAACAAGGGGGGCAAACTGACTCTTCTGGTACACAATCTTGGCATCCACACCAACAGTCTGCTCCCTAGTGTTCAAGATGTGTTTTATACCAGTGTCCTCATACAGGTTCAGATTGCTTTTGGCTGGGAGGTAGAATATAAATAGATCCATTTCAGGGATGCTGATGGGAGTGGTCAAGAAATCAAGATCAGCCTCGCCATTCACAGCAGCATACATTCCAGCCTCCTTCTTGTTGTTATCAATGGTAAAATTGTAGTAGTATTTGTACTGATTGAAGCGGGCAAGAGCCATAGTATTGATCTGTTGAACATTGGGCTTGATGGTGACTGAATAATCATTCTGGAGATCAATCTTAGCATTCAGGGCCTCATTTAGACTAAGTTTGGTGTTTCCTTTATTCTGGAAATACAAGACAACCTCAATTGGACGTATCACAAGATTGAAAGAGTTAGAGAGGATTCCGCTGAGTCCACCAACAAGCTCAGAGTCATGGGTTGCCTTCAGCTCAACCTTCAAATCTCCCATGTCAGCATGTCCAGATGCCACCACCACGCTGCTCTTGACAGCAGAGCCCTCTGCTTCAGAACGGGCATCAAATTTGAAGTAACTGAATATGGCGCCATCAGCAGACAACGATTGCCTGATTTTTCCAATGGAGGAGTCTGTGTCACCAGAGAATTTCAGATTGATGGTGCTGGGATTAATGGTACATTGCAGGCTGCTCTTGTGTGAGCCCTCTTGAGCGTTGAACTTGATAGAGCCTTCATTTTCAACATTCAGCTTAACTGTGGTTGATTCCTGGTTAGCAACAGCCTTTTGGGTCAGAGAAGCTTCACTGAAAAAGTTAATCATTGGTATGTTAAATTGGTGGTTATAGCTTGTTTCAAGAGAGGCAGACATTCCACTCTCAATGGCAAAAAAGGCAACATTAACAAATTCAGCAGTGTAAGGAGCAGTGGTGGCCTTGACTTTAGTCCTAGCAGATGTCTGAGCTGACAGGCCATAAAGGTTTGCTGATGCTTGATGATCAAATGTAAGACCTGAGTGGGTTAACTTCAGAGTCTCAGCCACAATAATGCGGCTCATCTTGGGGATAGCAACACGAGCAGAGGAGTCAAATATAAAGTTGAGGACCTCAAATCTGGAAGATGTCCCCTGGGATTTCAGGGATGCAGTAAACTGAGGATTTATTGCTTGGTTTGTTGAATTCTCAAGTTGAGCGGAGGTCTCCAGGCTGTAGACAGGAGACCTGACATTGATAGCACCATACAGTTTGCCAAAGCATGGGACTGAGACCTCACTGCTTATGGATGGCAGTTTTATCTTTGGAATCTGGAGAGTAGGAATCTCCAGCAACTTCTCTACAGGGACACGAGGCAGGGCTGGTAGAGATATTTTTGGAAAGGTGATGTCTGGAAGAGTCATGTCGGGCAGTGCAGGCAAGTAGTTCATTGTTAGGTCTCCAAAGAAAGCCTCCACGTTATTCAACTGGACCTCAAAGTTGATAATGATATTTAGGATCTTGATTAATCTCTGCTTAATATCATCAAATGTAATTGTGCAGGATGGCACAGTGTGGAAATCTAGGATGGTGAACTCAGGGATCTCCAGAGTTGTTGGAATTGTTATTGTTTGGAGCTTTTCAAGGCTAATCTTCATTGCGGGAACGACTAAGTCAGTGAGAGGAATGGTGAGTGCAGGAAAGTCAAGCTCACTTGTCTTCAGTGCATTGACAATGACATTAATAATCTGCTTGATATCACTGATAATTGTTTGATCAACAGCCATGTTCTTGACAATATCGGCAATGTTGGTGAATGTGTCAGTGATGATGATGTTGGTCTTGATGTAGAAACTGTTCACCAACTGCAGGAAGGAAATTATCTCAACTCTAATGTCCATTTCAGAGATTTTATGCTTCACACTTTTAGACATAGCTTTCAGGTCATTAAGCATGGCATGGTCTACAAAGTCCTTTACTCTTCTGGGGAAGTGTGCAACTTTAATTTCCCTTAATTGTTCATAGGAGGCCATTATAGATGACACAACAAAGTTAACAAACTCCCTTGCAGCTTTGCATTTCTGTGGAATTTCAAGTGCCTTTATAAGCTCGTTTAAGTAGTTGGTGTAGCTACTGATCATCTGGTTAACATTATCCACACAATCATTGTAGTTGAATGACTTCATCATCTGGACAACTGAATCCAGATAATCATTCATTTGGTCAATGACCTGCTTAATCCCGGTAGCTTTCAGATAATTAATGGCCTCATCCAACAACTGCGTTACATTTGCAGGGATATCAATGGATTTTACATTGTCAGCTATCACCTGAATTGTTTCATGAATTTTTAACTCCTTTATGAGGTCCAAAATCTTCTCTAGGATGACATCAACCTTTTTGTCAACTTCCAATTTAACAATCAGCTGGCTCAACTTTCCATGGAAAGCAGTGATTTTGCTAATAAAGTCAAAGTAATCTATTACTTTCTTCACAGACTCAACAATTTTGTTGACGGTCTCAGTGGGGATTTGAGTCATATACTCTTCAATGTGAGCTTCTAAGTTTATAGATAAAATGTAGCTTCTTATGTCTTCAACACATTTGGTTCCATCAAATCTCTGCACAAACTGCTTCAATGCACCCAGCGCCTGCTCCATGTCAGCCTTAATTTCAATGTTTTGCAAGACAATGTTGTTGATGACTATTTCAATAGCATCAATTGCAGCAACAATCAATGAACTCATGTCCTCACTGATAGTGTTAAGCACTTTGTTGATTTTCTGGATGACATTATCAGACAAGGGGCCATTCACAATCATCTCCTTTGTAATATCTATGACACCCTGGATGTGAGTGGCAAGGTCAGTGAGCAGATTGAAAGTAGCCACCCTAAGGTTTATCAGAGAGGTGTCCAGGTCTTCTATAGTAATAACATACTCCCGGGTGAAGGCAATCAGATTCTGTTTGAGCTGGACAGCCTTACCTTCCAGGTTCAGCTGGGAAATAAAGTCACTAACATGCTGGGGCAAAGCCTCAAGCTTAGCCTTGATATCCTCATTGTTGATGTAATTCTTCAGTGCCTCAGCCATACTCACAAAAGAAATCTTGATGCTTTCCAGGATTGCTACCAAATTTTCTATTGGTGGCAATTGAATCATATGACTATCTGTGTTCTTATCATACTTGAGAAAGCTAGAAATTGTGAAATGTTGACTTTCTCTGGAATCTGTGTTCAGAATGTCAGTGACGAGGGTACTGGACACTTCCAGTCCAAGCCTTTCAGCATTATTGTATGCATTCACATCCTGGTTAAGGGCATGGTTGTTCATTTTGGACTTCAATCTAAGTGTGGCCTTTTGTTCTTGGGGAGTCACAAGGGTGTCTGCCTTGTTGTCAACCGTGGCCTCCAAAGAGAAGCCATTGTCAAGCAGCTGGTTGACTGAAGCTCTGCATTCGTGGGTGCTGGCAAAAGCCAGGGGCTGTGCTTTAATGAGGAATTTGCCATAGAGTTGAGCGCTCTGCTTGCCATACAGGGTTAGGTCACCATCAGCATTGAAGATGGCATCAAGATTGAAGTCAAAAGGAATAACACTGGCACGGATGGTGTGGTCGAAGCGGAGAGGCTGGGAGTTGAAGAGAGCATCATTGTGGATCCTGGCAGCAAGACCAAAAACTTCAAGCTCTGTGTTGTGGCTCATATGGGTTCCAAGGAGTTTTCCAATGGTACTGCACTTAGCATTGGCAATCAGGTCAGCGTAGTTTATCTCATATGTGTGCTTGACCTCCTCCTCACCATATGCAGCCATCAAGCTTCCAGTAAAGTGTAATTTGTAGAGCTCTGCCTTCAGCTGAGCCTCATTGACCAGGTTGGCATCCAGCACCTTCAAGTGGTTGTTCACATTTGCTGAGACAGTGTGGGGCTCCAGGCCAATGGCAATATCATGAGTGTATGACGTTCTCTCAGTGACAATGGCTTCAGCCTTTGAGGTGAAGGCCAATGTAGACAGAGTGAGGGTCAGAGCATTGTTGTTTTCAACCTTAACATCATTCAGTGCAGCCTTGGTGTTGATGGAAAGGGTTACCTTGGAAGAATCAAGTCCAGCAGCAAAGGTGTTCTCAACAATCAGGGGACTCTGGAGGGTTGTAGTGCCACTTGTGGCCAAGCCATCCTTGTTCATAGTCAGAGTGGCCTTATGTGTAGCTTCATGCTCAAACAGCTTAATATTAGCATCACTGTTCACAGCCAGACCATTGACATCTAGGGAGGCAGTAACTAAAGAATACACACGATTCTCAGTGTGGTCAGCATTGGTTTCCATCTTTAGAGTGACTGCTCCAGCACCAGCAGAGGCCTCAGCCTGGTTGTGGATCTTCATGCCAAGAGTGAGTGCATTTGTGTCACATTTCAGGGACAGCTTGTTCTCCTTGAAAGAGAGCTTGGCAGCATGAGTTACGAGGTCTTCAAATGCATTGGTGTTAGACACAACAGCCAACTCACCATTGCTGAAGGTTGCTGCAAGGGTGTTCTGGACACTAACAACTGTTGAATCGATCTTAAGCAAAGAATCAATCTTTGCCTCTGGCCTGAATGGGAAAATGGAGAAAGACTGGGTGGCGGTGGTACTGCCGTAAACAGGTCCTGCCTTGACTGTTCCCTCCACTTTGCTCTCAGCAGTGATTTCTTCAATATTGAAGCCAACCAGTCCAGTGTGCTCCAGAGCTACATTCAGACCCACGGAACTTGTTGCTTCAATCTTGCTGCTGGATTTCACATTGATCTTGTCTGTCACTGTACCAACTTCTGTGATGCTGACACTGACATCAATGAGCTTGTGGCTCACAGAGGTCTGCACATGGGCCTTGATGGAGTCAGCAGGAGTGCTGGCGATCAGTCCAGAGCCTATAAATGTAAAGAAAAAGGTAAATATATTCACTAAGTATTCTCTGATTTTAGAGAGTTTTGGAGAGTGTCTTTCGGCCCACATAGTTTGGTACAAAGAATATGGAAATTGTACCTTCAATCTTGATGGAAAAGATGTCCACTGGGGAGTTGCCTGCTACTTTAACATTGGCTGAGTAGCTTGGGGTCTCAACAGCATCCCTGCCAGCAGAAGCGGAAGCCTCAAAATCGTACAGATTGCTGTTTACCTTGGTGGAAACCTCAGCTTTTCCAAATAGAGGCACAGATAGAGTGATTGTCTCAGGAACAAAAAGTTCAGGGATGGGAATCTGCATGGAGTGAACCTCAAGGCCAAACTGGGGCAGAGATAGGCGTGGGATGGTCAGGGCAGGTGGGAAGTTGAGCTCTTCAGTTGATTTTCCTCCAAGAGGAATGGGGAGCGTGAGGGTGAAATGATGGTCATTGAAATGATAAGCAGCCTTAGCCTCACTGTAAAATTGAAATATGATATATGTATATATATATTAGATGTAATACATACATACATACATACATACATACATACATACATACATACATACATACATACATACATACATACATACTTGTTATGTTCATATACATCACCTGTTAGAACAATTCAAATTTTTGTGTCAGCCAATATAACTTACGCATTAAAAAATAGTTTCTCTGGCAGAGTAATCTCTGGCATCTCTGGTACTCTGAGAGTCTGAATGTAGGGAATATCAGCAGCATATTTCTCCAAGTAGATGTTGGTTGCCTGGAATTATATTTATTGTTAGAAT
The DNA here is from genome assembly GCF_963692335.1 of Osmerus eperlanus. Classification (NCBI taxonomy): domain Eukaryota; kingdom Metazoa; phylum Chordata; class Actinopteri; order Osmeriformes; family Osmeridae; genus Osmerus; species Osmerus eperlanus. Next base: position 20,494,558 of record NC_085025.1, read on the forward strand.
TTTATCTAGAAATTATCTCAATAAAACAAGATGGTATTTCAAACTTAGACTTTACCTCCACAGACTTGGTGAGGATGTGGTGGACCTTCATGTCAGTCTGGCCCACCTGAAGATCAAGGGCATCATTGACAATCTTCTTGATTTCCTCAACGTTAGGTAGGATATTCTGGATCTCAGAATTCATGTCAGACTTGACTTCAGCCTCAATCTTACTGTTGTCTAGGAGGTACGAAATATCATAATAATAATCAACTGAGATGTGCAGAGAATATATGGACTTGTAAAGTAGTTATCCATAAAGATCTTTTAAAGTGAAACGATTGAATGCCATTGTACCATATTTCAGGGAGATCTTCTGCACTGAGGTTGTCTCAGGGAGCTTGATGTCACACTCAAGCTCCAGTTCTAGTTCTTCATCACGCTTCAGATGGGCTGTGACTGTGGCATCAGCCTTCAGAGATGGGACAAGCAGCTGGACCTGCAGCATAGCGTCCTTCAATGCCTCAATTCTGAGAGAAAACAAATCATGAGATTGTGTATTTTGGGTGATGACAAATCACAGGTTGATTCACAGAAATGAACACGTGGTACTTCAATGTCATCTTACTTGGCACGGCCAACCAGAGACAACTGAGGGATGTTCTTATTGATGAGATCAATGGAGATGGAGTGTGTTCCTTTGCCCTTTGTGTTTTCATCGACAATACCCAGTCTTAGTCCAACTTCCAGGTCATAGTTAGGGATCTGGATGTCAGTGGTGATGACATGTTTCCTCCTGTTGTACTTAAGGGTTGCTGTGGCCTCAGTGGGCTCAGCACCTGTTTTCAGTCACCAAAAAAACAATGTAAAAAGAAAAGAGACTGATTGTATATTATTGTTAATACATTAGTCTACAATTTTGAATCATGAGTTTTTAAGTTAAAGTATACCTTCTGCTTTCAGCACCATCTTCACAGTGTCAACCTTCTGGTTACCCTCTTCTCCCTCCATAAGGAGTTCATAGGTCACGGTAGCAGAGTATTCAGACACATCACCTGTTGGGTGTAGCTCCACAGCAAGTCTTAAAATAATTAATTATTATAATTAGAAACTCACAACAAAACATCATATTTTATGTGAGTAAATATATGTCAAGGGTTTTTATATCACTTACTTGCTGTCACCGGTGAGGGGAAAGTAGGGGGCAGTATCATGAGAGCTAGCATCAGTGTACTGCAGGACAGTGCAGTACTTCATTCCAGTAAAGGCAGAGGTGCATTTAAAAACATCAACATTATCCTCTGTGATAGGGGGGATATTCTTGATGTCGGTAGAGGTCACAGCTACCAAGGAGTTACTGTAAGTGGAGTAGAACAATTATGAGTTTGTGCTGTCATTGGTATGTTATGATTATCACCATTATGACATTTTGTTGTTTCACACTTACGTGATGCTGATAAGCTTGGCAGGGCTCTGGAGAGCCGGGATGGTCAGTTTGACTTCACTCTTAGAAACAGCAATCTTAGCTCTGAGTCCACTCTCATGGTACAGGTTGGTGTGCATCTCTAAGCCAGACAGGACATACTCAGGGATATGAGAACCAACCTGGGTCACAAACTCAACTCCAGCAGAGGGCATGAAAGAGAACTCGGCCTGAGGGAACAAATCATGTACAATGACAGAAACATCTTGCCAATAGTTTCATAAACGTTTCTCAAAGGATGTTGTCAATGCATACAAACTTACCATGTTAGCAGCACTTTGTGCAATACCTCCCTTGATACCAGGGGTGAAGGTACCAGAAAGGGCAATCTTCAGAGGTACACCAATTGCAGTTGGCAAGAAGAATTCATTGTCCATGAAGATGTAATGGCCAAAGACCTCATTGTCCTCCTTGTTTATCAGTCCCTTGATCAGCTACAAGCAGATTGGATTTAAAACATATTTTATTCTAGTAGAATTAGTATTAATAAAAAAAGAAATGTTCTGTATACATACATCAGTGGGGAACATCTTCATCATGTTGTCAATCATCATAGCTGCAGAGTAGGCCATTTCTTCCATGTCTTTGGTCTTGAAGTACCCCAGCTCATTTCCCATCAGTCTCAGATAAACCATAGCCTCAGGGGATTCCTGAGCCTTCACATCCCTCACCAGTTTGTTGAGGTTGCGGCTGATTTCCCTGATTAGGTTCTGAGAGACCTGAAAGAAAGGATTTTGTAGAAAAGGCTATAATCTGGTTTATGTAAATGCAAATTAGGTCAGTTGACAGTTAATAATGAACAGAATTGATCCATAAATATGATACCTGTCTCTTCTTTCTATCAGCTGTCAGAGTTGGCAACATATTCTTCAGAACTTTACTGATCTCATAGGGCATCTTGTCAGAAGCAAAGTAAATAGTCTTCAGCGTTGTGTCAGGGAAAAAACCATTCTCGCCGAAGAGAGTCTCAAGAGTTGGCTCCAGTCCTTTGCCTTCAACGCCAACCTTTTAAAAAGTTATTATTAAAGTAATGCAAAACCCAATGAACCAGAAGTCCAACATTTAACAAATTACATAAATTGTTATATACTATCATACCTCCATCATGTCAATGTCATATCCAAAGGCTTTCAGTGTAATTTCAAGCATAAGTTCCCTTGGGAAGTAGCTGGTGCCATCAAATATCATGTTGCTTTCTACAGATCCAATCCTGTAGTTGCGGGAGAACCGGGTAGAGTCCATGATAGTTCCAACCTCATTGCCTTGAAGAGCATCAAGGATCTTCTGTCTTAACCTGGAGAAAACAGAATTGAGCCGTCAAAATTATGATGGAGGAAGAGAACAATAGTTGAGAACTTGACTGTAGATTAATTGAAGTATATTACATACCCCTGGGTCTCAGGCTCAGTGGAGGCCAAGATGTTGGTCAGATGGGAGATGACAAAGCTTTTAACCTGCTGGTTCTCCTCAATAGGCAAGGCGGCAGCCAATTGAGCCAGTTCACTTGGCTGAGGATCCTTCATCAACACCAGATAGGCAGCAACACGTTTCTGCAGAGGGCTAGGACTGTCCAAAAGGACCTGCATGAGTATTTCTCTTCCCTGTGACAAGAAAGACAACTTAGTTTTAGTAGGGAAGCAAGTCATATTAAGTCCTCATTGTGTTACTGGATTTTGTTTCTACTAAAGAATGGTTCCTAGTTTGGCTTGCCTCCTCAGGAACAGGGGTCTGTCTGTAGGCCTGGATGGCTGCTTGTTGGACCTCTAGGGTGGCAGCGGGCTGGTTCACGCACTGGATCACAGCGGTCCTCAGGGCAGGACTGGCAGCTCCCATGGCAGCGGCCATGTTACCAATAACCTGGAAACAGAAGCAGGAAATGTTAGTCATATTAGATTTTTACCTTGTGTCAGGAGGAATAAAAACATAATGTATTTTGTTTTATGAACTTCTCACCCTAAGGCTCATGAAAATATGTTCCTGGTCACCAGAGCAGTCCCCCAACTGGGCAGCCATAAACTCAGCAACAGCATGGATCTCAGGGGTCAACTTTCCTTCAGCCTTGTAGAACCTTGTATGGATAATAGAGAAAATATATTACATAAAAAAGGGCCATCAAGACAAAATGTTATCATTCTACCTTGGGTCACAAGCTAAGTAAGCATTCTCTCACCTCTTGACAGCATTGCTCAATGCATACATGATGGGCTTGCTCTGCTTGTACTGAGCCATAGCCAGCATGTCGTTGACCAGTAGGGCAGAGGGGTTAGGCAACAGGCCCATGGTGAACACAGCAGCATCAACCTCAACAGCTGAGGTGTCAAAGGTCCTGAGGATTTGCATGAGGGCACTGCTACATTCTGGTGTGCCGCACTGGGCCAGAACCTGGTATGTCAGGGGACCGGAAATTTCGAAGGCCTCTGGAACAGCAGGGCTCAGGGTCTCTTGCTTCATTCCACGGACCATGCTCACAAGCTTCTGGAAGAGGTGGGCTCTATTCTCTCCGTTGTTGGACTGAGACAAAGTGGCCAGTTCTCTCAGGACGGCCAGTGCTGCTTCCTTGTTCTGAACAACGCTCTTATCTTCATCAGCCTCCATGGCCAGACCCTTGAGATTAGCCTCATCTGTAGATAGAGAAAGATTGGACTGATAAATTGCCCCAGTTTTAAAAGCACATTTGCCTATTTTAAATGGCTGTCAATCAGTTCCAAAATTAAACTAAGAAGACTCATACTGTTGTCGAAGACTCTCTCATTGTAGGCTGAAACCTCCAGCAGGGAAAAAGACTGCTTGCCAACGTTGGTAACTCCATATTGCCCGCTATGGGAATATATAAGATATTAAAGAGTGCTGGATATCACTTATTTTCATGCATATCATGGAACATAGGGTTTGATGAGGCTCACTTGTGAGAAAAAGGCACCAAGATGTGGTTTTCAGTGCAGGCACCAGAGGTCATGTGCTTGTTCTCATTATCAAACTTGTAGTTGCAGGTCTGAGAGCTCCTGATCAGCTGGGCAAGAGGGTAGTGCTGTAGGAGGAAATGGGTTTTGTTGTGAATTATTTTGAAGGGGTGTAATTGCATTTCACAGTGGTGACAAAAGCCAAAGTCTCACCATGCCAGAGATGAGGGCCAGGGGGCTGGTGTGGGCCCTCTGTGGGATGAAGTTGTCACATCTTGACAGGTCCCTAGTGAGGGTAATGTCAGTGGCTATGTCCTCCCTTGCATTGACAGAGTAGATGGTTTTGCACATGCCGTGGACGGTGGGCTGAAGGATGATCATAAAAGCAGGTCAGAAGTCTTAAAATGTAGAAATTTCGACTGATGTTTTCAATAACCTATGTATAGTTAAGTAATTGTGATAATCATGTTTTATAAAAACTTTTTTTCACATACCAGTCTCTTGTTCTTGTCTTCCTCCAGCAGGGGCACAGCAAGGGCAGAGACAATACCCCTCTTAATGTTCAGGATGGTCATGGGCTCATCCTCCTCAGGGTACAGTTTCACATCATACACTCCCTCAACTACAACCTTCAGAGGATATCTGAAGTAAACAGGAGACATTAAGAACATTACTAATAGAATAGGACGGGTTTGGGTTTGAGCATAAATGACATAAGCATTGTACGTACTTTTCCATAGCAGCTACAAAGGCATCAGAGCCAGCTGCAGGTCCGAACACAGGGTTGCCCTCTGCATCTGTATCAACCACCTCACTTAGGCTACAGCCTGTTGTGCGAAGGATGTAATTGCAGCTCTGAGGAACTTCAATCTCAACCTTTAGAGAGAGGTATAGATTTTAGCCCGTTCAATGCTATGTTAGTACAAACATTATGTTAGATGAATCAAATCAAATTTATTTGTATAGCTCTTTTACACACAAGCATGTCACAGAGGGCTTCACATACACCCATAGAACTGCCCCTCAACCAACCTAAACCCTCAAGGAAGACAAGGAAAAACTCCCAGAAAAACTCTCAACAGGGGAAAAAATGGAAGAAACCTTGGGAGGAGCAATTCAGAGAGGGATCCCCTCCTCCAGAGACGGTTGGTGAGAGAGAGGAGCAGAACACAGGCTAAACATAGTCATACAGTCATGAATAGTCTGTATGACTATTCATAGTCATGAATAGTATCTCAAATAATTACCTTGCAAGATACTTTAGGTCCATTTCTAAGCTGAGTAGCACCAGTAATGGCATTCAGGGACTCAGCTTCATACTGGTATTCATACTTGTGCAGTGTCTTGTATCTTTTTGCCACTAAGGGAAATCATCAACAATAACTGTATTTAGCCTTTGAAAATAATTCACCTAACATTGGAATGTACTGGAGTACTTGTATTCTGTTTACATTAGATGTGTCCACTTACATTGTATATATGTTAGTTTTTTATGTGAAAGTTGCAATACATTGTATTGTAAAGCTAAATAGAATGTTGTTTACAACTTACACAAGCATGCTGGTTGACCTACAGGGCTGTCTTGGGCATCTGCAATAAAGAAGGCGAGCACAATCAAAGACCATTGTGATGTGTGAGAAGATTTACTACACCACACAAACTGATTATTGTAATTGAAAGTTACAATGTAAAATCCCTCAATAAACCTATATCAGAAGATATGTGCTGTATGTGGTACTTACAAGCTAAAGCAAGACAGCTAAAAAGAACCAAGCAGAGCTTGGTATCCCCCATCGTAAGTTCTTTGAAAGTCTATTTTTGGGGGTTGAGTACTGATGAATACAAGACTGATTTGTCAGCCCTTGGTTTGGGATTTTATACCCCATAGGGCCTATTGGTAGGGAAGGAGGGAGTCACAGACTGCAGCACAGATACAGATCCAAAGTCCACACCTCCCGCCCATGTTGAGGGACAAAGGCAAAGAGTTTATAAAGGCCACAGATTAACCAATTTGCCAGAATTGCAGAACCAGATAATTTTGTGCAGCTTGGGATCATTTATATTTGTCTGTCACATCACATAAAGCTTGAACAGAGACAACATACAAAATGAAATAAAATTGGAATTGTCTAAAAGTTTCAAATTCTAGACATTCCATAAATACAGTCCTCAAAGACCTGCCAATCATATTTAATTTGCAGGTGTAGATCATATGTAGCAGACACAATGACAGTCTAAATTAATCATTATACTTTGGGTCTATTGTATGTGTTCATCCCTCATTCGTTGTACTTAAAGACTTAATATAAGCCCCTGCTGATAATAGATTTGAACATTCAAATGCAACAATATTTTGTTTAATCCTTAATCAAAGACTGGCTGACAATTCCTACTGCATGTTATTTTTTTTATAATATCAATGGAATCAGCTGGTTATTTGTTGATGTGCTTCATGAAGCAGCAACTACAGTTTACTTCAGTATCAGTACACTGAAATACAGAGAAGATATATAATTTGCCTTTTTTGATTTATTTGTCAATTCCAGAACTGGAATTAGGTCAGATGTTGAACCCTGGACCCATGATTCAACAGCAATACTGCTTATATTGGCGGACATAGAGGACAAAAAACACGTTCACCTTTTTTGTTTCTCCAATAGAGAATAAAACTTGTATCAAATCAATGATTCTATAAGGTCCCTCTGGAAAATATTTGCCTACTGTCGTTTATAGGAATGGAAGAGAGACATGCTTTGATGAATTTCAGATGTATACCACAGTGAAAAATCTATTTTGTACTTGTTTTTAACAACACAATATATGACATCAGTTTCATAGGTAATTGTGTGTGGAGCCTTTGGATCCTGCAAGTCAACCTCCCAACTTCAAATTGGTGTTGTTCCTGTCCAAGGTACAGGGAAGGTCAATGCATTGTCCTCTGTGTAACAAAGGGATGTAAGCAACATAATTATTGATGGTAATTTAAAATGGGAAGATAAAGTTCTTAACTTTCTGCGTTAAAAGTGCTCAGACACAGACACACACAAACAAACATCCCATAACCATGAAACTTCTATTCGTATTTGACACCATTGCAACATTCCCCCAGTCTGCCAACTTTAATACAGATAACAATGTTATAGGCCTACGGGACATTCACATGGCATGCCCGTATCCCTTACGTTTTTTGTCCATCCCTGAACACTGAGCAACAAAGTATACAATTACATAGAAGCATAACAGCATATAAAGATAATTTTGAAAATAATATATTGTCACTGACACATCTTTGCTCCAAATAGTACTGTCAACTACAACAGTTAGAAACTATAAAAGTAACTTTGCATTTCTTTTGTGGCATTTCATTCCTTTATTTTATATGATGAGGATGGTGTGTGTTTGGAGGGGGGCAGGGGATGGCATGCAGTGGGGTCCCTTGACCCAGATTCGAACCCAGGCCACCGTGAGGCCTACTTGGTGCACACATTTACAATCTTTTTGGATACACCTGGACCATCCAACATGGATTGAGGCGGAACCCTAAATGCCCTACACTGTAAAAAAAAAAAAAAACTATTAAATTGCAGTACTTTTTCTGTAAATGATACTTGTTTTTTTCGGTATTTCTGAATGACAGGAAATTAAGATAGAAAGACAATGGCAAAATGTAAATGTATATATTTACATTAAAATTACAGCAAAATATTGTTACTTAAAAATACACTAACATGTCAGTTTTTTTTACAAATATTTTCACTAAAATGTTCTGTTAAAACACATAATTTCACTTTATCAAAACTATTTTAACAGTTATTTTTCAGATATGTACTTTCATCCCACAGACAAATAACTTCTTAATAACATAATTTTTGGTTTAGATATAGGAACCTTGAATTGTGAACTGAGCTCGGGTAGTTGATGTCATGAAATCCCAGCATGCACCAGTCAATATCAAAGACTACAAAAGCCTGCAAAAGCCTTTTTGGGGCTATCTCGTTGTTCATGATCATTGACCAATTCACTTTTAGTAAAGCTCTCTCTTGGAAGTCGCTTTGGATAAAAGCGGCTGCTAAATGAATAAATGTAAAGACTCCAGAGTAGGACAAAGGAAAGTTGATTAGATAGTTGTGTAGCGGCAACTCTCCTGTTACCCAGAATGTCCCGCGGCAAGCTGAAAAGCTACAGAGTTAAAGGTTTAAGCTTAGTTAGATAAGCATTGTTTGGAGTTTTGTTGTTGTGTTCGTTCTGTTTTGATATGTGTAATGTGATGGTCTGTAGTTTGGATAAATTAAGTGTTCACCCTGAGTGTGAATTTTGTCCAGTTAGATGGCGATCTAAACTGTCTAATGACACAAAGCTGCTGCGAGCAATATTCCTCTCCAATTCGTACAGCTAGCCGGCGCTACAGGTGTAAATATCGGGATACTGATTACAGCATCTGGATGCTGTATGTTGTGCACACAACTTGTTTTGAATGAACATGTTAAATCGTGATATCTTGTTTTGGCTTTATTGAATAGTTTTATTTATTGAAAATGCTGTATTTTAAGTTTAATTAATTAAAGTAGTACCGTATACTATTATCCTTATTCAGGATAATAGTATACATTTAAAATTAGAAATGCTGTTTTTTTTTACAGAGAAGTTCAATTAATAAAAGTAATATTTACCGGCAAAGAACAGCCTGTAATGTAATATTACAGATATATCTTGTAAATTTGTTACAGGAAAATTACAATTATTTTACGGTTAATTAATGTTAATTAAAAAAAATATTTTACTGTAATGTAATGGGTTTAATCTGGTGTCCCAGCTGCCAGATTGTTCCTGTTTTTTTTTAACTTTTTTTTTACAGTGTAGCAATGCCCCTGCTATTTCTCAACATGTACTGGCAAGAGAGAATATTGGCCAAAGTACTCTATTCTGTGGGTGAGATGTTAAAGGCACAAAGCCTAGAACATTCTTCATGTCATGGTAGGCAATCACAGAGGAAAAACCTGGTAAAACTACAGAGTAACCCCTAAGGTTATGCAATTTGATAGGTGGGCAACTGAACAATCAATATTTGTTAATAGTTACAGGGAATGGTAAAGTCAGGGAGTCAGGTGGCTGAGCGGTTAGGGAATCGGGCTAGTAATCAGAAGGTTGCCGATTCGATTCCCGGCTGTGCCAAATGACGTTGTGTCCTTGGGCAAGGCACTTCACCCTACTTGCCTCAGGGGGAATGTCCCTGTATTTACTGTAAGTCGCTGTGGATAAGAGCGCCTGCTAAATAACTAAATTTAAATGTAAAGAGGAATGCTTGTAAAGCAAGCAAATCTACTACAAATTCCATACTGACAGGCAATCAACCAGTTGCCTTCCAACTGATATGGCCATGTAAAAGACATGCTACAGTTGATACAATTAGCAGACTGACATATCCAGTCTTCTCCCTCCCAAAAAGCACAACAGCTGATGTTTTTAGCCTTTCCAATTACACAGAGTAACATTTGTTTTTTTTCAGCTGTTATAAAGACTTTGTTAACTAAGTACTGTTCTGATTAAGGGTTCTGTTTGGCTTCACATTTTTCTAGATTGGAATAAAGTATGCATCATAATTCTCATTTGATAGAGGCTCAATCTAAATAGTCCTATTGAGGTGAAGAACTAACACTACAAACTTTTCTATGCAATGTACTGTAATTTATTTTGATTATGGACTTATTTTTATGTGTCTACAATAACAGACTAAATGTAATTTAAACTCTAACGGGTGTGCAGTAGTGATGTGTCGTTCGTGAACGATTCGTTCATTTTGAACAAATCCTTACAAGGTCTCGGGAGTAACAAGTCCTCTCAAAGAGTTATTCGTTCATTTTCTCGTGGCCGCGCATCGGGACTATTGCATAGGCTCGTCCAAGTAAACATAAATGATTCGTTCATTTCCCGACTCGGTCTTCGGGTACGAGTATTTTGATCATTTTTTACGTGACCTGCATAGGCTCTGTAGTGGTAGCTAGAGGAAACGCTAGAGGGAACGATTTGTTCATTTCCCGACTCGGTCTTTCTACGAGTCTTTGGATCATTTTTCACGTGACCTGCATAGGCTCTGTACTGGAGGAAACGAACAATTCGTTCATTTCCCGACTCGGTCTTTCTACAAGTCTTTGGATTCTTTTTTCACGTGACCCGCATTGTATTTTTTAGTAGAGGAAACAGTTTCCTCATTCCCTTTCGCGTGGCCGCTGTTTTAGTAAGACGTGAATGATATTCGCTCCAGTCATCATACTGACTGGTTTTGTTATTTTCACTTTACATTTACAGTTTAGTGCAGTGTAATTGTTTGCCGTGATAATTAAATGCTAGTGTGATAATAAATGACCAAATCATACAAACTGTCATGATACATTATTTTAATGCAGGAATTTCTTTTAAAATAGTATCTGCTGGTGCACTTGTCATGCACTAACCTACATGAGAATATGATACGTGTTTGCAGTGGACGGATAGCTCCCTCCCCCCCCCCCCCCCCCCGTTGAAATGAACGAATGATTCGAAAAAAGATTCGTTCATTTTACTGAACGAGATTCAAAGAACCGAATCAGTAAAATGATCCGAACTTCCCATCACTAGTGTGCAGGGAGGACCCAGGTGCAAGGAGACTGACGATGCAGGATTATCAAATAAAAGGGCTTTTAAAGAAGAACGTACACTGTAAAAAATAAGATGAAATTACCGCACTTTTTCTGTAAATTATACGTGTTTTTTTCTGTATTTCTGAATGACAGGAAATACAGATAGAAAGACAATGGCAAACTGTAAATTTATAATTTTACATAAACATTACAGCCAAATGTTGTTACTTAAAAATACACAAACTTTTTTTTGTGGTGGGCCGTTATCGGCGTTAACGCGCTGTGTTAACGTGAGACTGTTATCGGGCGATAAAAAAAATATCGCTGTTAATCTATTCTCAAAGTTGGGTTGGGAACTGGGTCTATACTATGCAAGCTATGATGACTTTCACCTTGTTATTTTAGCGCGGATGTATACCTAGCCAAATTGCACTGTAGGGGCGAGAAAGAGTCTTCGAACCTGTGTGTATGCCTTGTGTATGAAATTATCACATCAAACGTGACGTGCTAACATGGATGCAGCTATGAAGCCGCCAGGTTTGTTTCAGGGAAAATGTATTTTCAAGAAGCTGCCCAATGGAAACCTCGACAAGACTAAGGTTGTTTGCACCTTGTGCTATGCGGAATTAGTTTACTGTAGGAGTTCTTCCAGTCTCAAATACCACCTAAACGCAAAGCATCCCTTAGCTAATGCGGAAGATGCCGGGCCAAGCACTGATGTAGCGCAGGAGAAGAGTTGTCGTCAAACTACGATGTTTGAGTGCAACCGAGGCAAGCCCGTCAGCACAGCTCTATCAGCCAAGCTAACTAATCTAATAAACAGTTAATAAACACAAGTACATCTTATTGAACATAATTTATTTTCATCACCAATTATTATAGTAGAACAGCTTTCTCAAGCAGTTTGTGATGCATTTTGGAAACAGGAGATGAGCTCCTGGTCTAATGCGCCACCTGGCTTGAGAAACCCGTTCTCAAAGACTTACTTTTAGTCATTATTTGGGTAGCACACATATTCTGAATGCCTTCGGCGGATTTCAAATTAACCATTTTAATCTAGATTAATTTAGATTAACTCCAAGATTACAGTGAGATTAATCTAGATAAAAAAAAATATTCTATGCCCACCACTAGTTTTTTTTACAAATATTAATAACATTTTCACCAAAATGTTCTGTTAAAACACTTCATTTCACTTTATCAAAACTAGCTAATTTAACAGTTATTTTGCTGATATTTACCATCCCACGGATGGTAAATATCCTTTTTGGGGCTATCTCGTTGTTCATGATCATTGACCAATGCACTTTTAGTAAAGCTCTCTCTTGGAAGTCGCTTTGGATAAAAGCGGCTGCTAAATGAATAAATGTAAAGACTCCAGAGTAGGACGAAGGAAAGTTGATTAGATAGTTGTGTAGCGGCAACGCTCCTGTTACCCAGAATGCCCCACGGCAAGCTTAAGAGCCACAGAGGGTGTGTTCGAATACCCTTAAAATGCTCCCTTCCTTCCTTCCTTCCTCCCTATTAAGAGAGCAAGGACTGTTCGAAATGTCTTAAACCTTCTCTTCCGCTTTAGTAAGATACCTTGAAATACGTCACATAACGGTCATTTTTCAAGAGAGCATCTGAGTTGTCTTGCTGTCTTAATGGCGGCAGGTATTACCCATAACTCTGTGCGCCAGAACCCAAGCCAGAGAAAAAATAATAATAAGATGGCGGAACAAGTCAGTCAGGAGGTCCAAACTGGGATCAAAAGTATTCATAAGTGTAAGTTTCTTTGCTTTTTTTAAAAAAAAATTTTTTTTAAAGTTACCGAGAAATAATGGGTGTACTATGTAATTATGCCATGATTGATTAACAAAAAAATCGTCTGAATTAGTTAGCAAGGTATCCGTTAGCCAGGTCGCTATCGGTAGCTGAAGATTGTTAACAGGCTTGCTAACGTTAGCTCTGGTATTTATCTGTATTTAATGCAAGATAGTTAAGAAAGTGAACGGTTGTTTATGATGTGAAATTGTAAATGTGCATTGTAACTGCACACAAAATGTACTGTAAAAATAACCTGCTATTTAAAAATACATCAATGTGTCTTAACTGTCAGTTGGTTGCTGTTAACTGTTAGTTGGTTGCTGTTAACTGTCATAGCTAGTTCGCCAGCAAGATAGTTAAGAAAGTGAACGGTTGTTTATGTTTCTAGAAAATGTGCATTGTAACTGCATACAAAATGTTGTATGCAGCGCGATGACGTACATCCTATCTTAATAGACTGTTCGAAATCAACGGTTTTTGAGATACCTTCCCCCGAAAGGACCTCTCTTGTCAGACACCTGTCCAACTAGAGATCAAGGATTAGACAGCTATCTAAGAATTCGAACACACCCAGAGTTAAAGGTTTAAGCTTAGTTAGATAAGCATTGTTTGGAGTTTTGTTGTTGTGTTCGTTCTGTTTTGATATGTGTAATGTGATGGTCTGTAGTTTGGATACATTAAGTGTTCATCCTGAGTGTGAATGTTGTCCAGTTAGATGGCGATCTAACCTGTCTAATAAGCCTAACGTGCGGCGAGCAATATTCCTCTCCAATTCGCACAGCTAGCCGGCGCTACAGTTGTAATCTGAAGTGCCGGTAATATCTGTAGTATCTGGATGCTGATTACAGCATCTGGATGCTGTATATTGTGCACACGACTTGTTTTGAATGAAAATGTAAAATTGTTATATCTTATTTTGGCTTTATTTAATATTTATTGAAAATGCTGTTTTTACAGAGAAGTTCAATTAATAAAAGTCATATTTACCGGCAAAGAACAGCCTGTAATGTAATATTACAGATATATCTTGTAAATTTGGTACAGGAAAAATATAATTATTTTACGGTTAATTAATGTTAATTAAAAAAAAACTGTAATTTAATGGGTTTAATCTGGCGTCCTAGCTGCCAAATTGTTCCTGTTTTTTTACAAGTTTTTTTTTTACAGTGTAGACACAGCCGGGATAGACAACAGGAAACACGCTACATGAAACCACCAACTGACCAAGACTGAACAAATGACAGGGACTTAATACACCAAACCAAACACAGGTTAAAGAAACAACACTAACAACACCACTGCCCACTAACAACACAAATGCCCTGTTCAAGAAGGGTCAACATTGCCTGTACTGAGGAGACCTGTCCTGGACTTCCCTCTGGACCTCACTGAGTGAGAGGAGGATGCTGGCGAAGCTGACGTCCATCATGGACAACATCTCTCACCCTCTCCATGACACTGTGAGAGCGCTGAGCAGCTCCTTTAGCAGCAGGATGCGGCACCCAAAGTGTAAGAAAGAATATTTCCGTAGGTCCTTCATCCCCTCTGCCATCAGACTAGTTAATCAACATGTGCAATAATGTGTACACTGTGTTGTTAATTACTGTAAACTGCACTACTATAAACACTGTCTTTAGGTGTATATTTTTGTAATGTAGCAGAGTCAAACCTTCAACACGGCCATTTCTGATCACCTCAGTAAGACACAGTACTGACGACCACATCAGCACAAGAACCCCCGACTTTGCATTATATGCCTTTGCATACAATTCCACTATCTTTCTGGATTAGCCTCAAAGGGCTGATACCAGACCTGGCGTCTCCTTCTCCCAGGGGGAGGTGAAGCCATTCTCAACCTCTCCCATTCTCAACCTCTCCCATTCTCAACCTCTCCCTACTCCAGAAAACTGTATTAAACAAAGGATTTATCCAAAACAGAAATTTAATGGATTTACAAACAATTCTCAAAGACAATACTGTTTGTGGACACTAGAAGGATTATTTGAATTTGTGTGTGACAATTTATGCTTTCCCTTTAAAGAACCTTTCGATCGAATTACACTGATGTGTTTACTACAGCCAAGATTTAAACCCACAACTTCAACACACCGGCGAACGTAAATGCGACTAGCCATATTTCGTACTTGTAACATTGGCATGAAGTAATTGATATTGTGTGTGTTTTGATTAGACCTACATGTAAAACTACACTTTTGTTCTGTCCGTGTTTGGTTATGTATGAATTCAAAACACTGTAGGAGGCCATGGTTTGGACTTGATGTGGGATAATAATGTTTTTGTCTTCACATCTTGAACAAAATTAAATTACTTCAAAATAACTTTGCCACACACATTTCTTAAAGATCCTGGAAAGCCAATTCCATGATTTGCTTCTCAGTACATTATCTACATGTGAAATGAGTTCCTGAAAGCAGGTGCAAAGCGCAAAAACTTTGTCGCACTGAAATGTGGAGTTAGACCGTTGAACAGTTTCTCTTCCGTTTTCAGCTCAGATTTCGTATAGGCGGAGCCAAAACCTGACCGATCTACATCACATTGACCTATCTACGTCAGATCACAGATGGTTGCATTCTGTTACTCAGCTGGTACGATGCAAAGACAAAGTAATTAATACATAAAACACTCAGAGAATGCAGGTAGGTCTGTTCTGATATCTGCAATTGATTTAGGTAGTGTTGCCGCTGTTGCTAAATTCAATAAATTCGAAGGGGCGGACATTCAGCTCCTTCAGGCGACACGCCCCCCCAGTCTCAAGCAGAGGAGACTGCTGATTTTCTCACGATTTCAAAGCCTAATTTAACATACTTGTCGGTGGGTTTTTTTCATCTGAATTTGGATGGGTAGTTAACAACCAGTGTTGGGTAACGCGTTACGCCCAGTTTTACAGTAACAATTACATTTGTCTGTAACGCAGTGTTACAAACCCTCCCCAGATGTGAGTAAGTTATCTACATGGGGAGAGGATGCAACGCTGCAACCCCAATAGGTAACCAGGAAACGAGACCAGAGGCCTGTTCCATAAAGCGAGTTTACCGAATAAGCCAGACTTATGTCAGTTAGTCGGACTCATTTCTAGTTCATTCGGTTCCATAAAGCTAGCTCAACGTAGTTCAAACTCGGTTACTATGGCAACTTAGGCTGCGAAACTAGTCTGGTCCGGGTCAGGCTAACTGTCAGGCTTAGCGTGACTTGGTGCTTAACCAGACCTTCCTGTAACATTCACCCAATGGGAAAACGATGATTTACCACGGATATTCTCATTTTCTTATTCTTGTTGTGCCTTTGCCTTCGGCAAGGGCACAACCTTTGTTCTGTCATATATATATTATTTTTTATTTCTTTTTGCCCCCCTAAAACTCAGTCAATATTTGGCCTACATAGACAACGTAGGTGTCAAAAGTTTCGTCTTGGTAGCGATTGAGTTGCTTCTATTGGAATTTACGTTCCGTTGCATGGTTTAGGCTGAAGTTAAGTTTTTGTGGCGAAAAGTGAAGCTAACGGTGGCTAATTTGCTAGCCACAGTCACTGACGTTACTAACGTCACTACGTCACTAACGTCACGAAAACACGCGTGACTACCTTTGGCAGAACATTCGTTTCGCATCTGTTAACTTGGGGGATAGCTAGGCTAACTATAGCTTTACTGCAAGGCAGCTGCAGAAACGCCACAAGCAAAGAGGCCAGGGTGATAACTATTTACTCATTTTACTTTGTGATATGACACACAATTGTGATGTGTAATGTACAGTATAAGCTGATATTATTAAGGAAGTACATCTACTTTCGGAAACAGTAGTCTACTATTTCACTGAAGTATTATCATCATGACATTAGCCTGTGTTGCCCGGGCAACACATACTACAGTGGTCTATGATGTAGCGTTATCTGTTTTCAATCGTTAAAATAAACATTCCTCACATATACATTTTCGTTGTAGGATTTATTCTGACATTAGTAAACGATTTGTTGGTGAAATTACCATTACCTGTGGTTTCAAACCAGTGTAGGTCACTGCAACGCTGTAGCTTACGCGAGACACACGACAAAAACATCTAACTTACACAGCTGTTTAGGAAGTCAAACGGCGACAGAACATGTTCGGCACTCCCCTTACTTAAATCAAAAGTCTATCTAACTACTAACCTGAACTTCATTGCCACAGCCTAAACGTTGTCAATCTGTTCATGAAAATAATTAATTTCATCTTAAACCGTACAACGGAACGTTAAATCCAATTCAACCAACGCAATCGCTACCAAGACGAACACAGCAGTAGTCTAGTACTGTACCGTAGTAGTACAATTTACCGGGGCAGCTTCTCCACACAGGGCTATATCGCATTTTGCGTTGTTACTGACAATGATCGCTACCAGTGAGCTTTTTATGAATGAGCGATTTTCCACTAAATGAATGTCAAGCTTATTTACGTTTTGGGGGGCATATTTTCAGTTAGAAGATGGTACTGTTTGAATCGCGATTCCATCTTCTACTGCCGGGTAACGTCGTAGAATAATCTTCAAAGGGGGTTCTTTATTAATGAATGAATGCAATGAGTAGGCTAAATGCCTGAAAATATCATGAGAAGGGAAAAACTTAAAATGACGTTTAAATCATAGAGATTAGGTCAATTTTTACACCGGTCTGCCAAATGTATTCGTTTTGATTCAACGTTGAGGCTGCCTCTTGCAGGGGAAATGAGAAGACATCTATTTCATTCTACACTTCACTCGTATTTTCAGTTGTAAATGAGCAGCAAAAAAAATGCTTTTAAATCTATGTAATCTTTATAAATAATAAGTATGCATTTTTATATAAAATATACAGAAATATCAGTTGTAAAAATGTCATTCAAAAACGGACCCCTGTGCAACCGACGCAAGCAAGCACACCCTACAATTTCCCCAGAAATTGTACCCTCTCTAGTTGTAACTTGTTTAACTACATGCTCTTATGGTTCTTCCCTTTGGCACTTATTTTGGTTGTTCAGAATGTGTGCTTCATGTTTTGGTTACTCGCAATGTTTTGTGGCTATCTCGTTGTTATGATCAGTGACCTATGCACTTTGTAAAGCTCTCTCTTGGAAGTCGCTTTGGATAAAAGCGTCTGCTAAATGAATAAATGTAAATGTAAACAATACAAACAAAACAAGGGAGAACAAACACGAACGAACCAAAGTCAAAATAGCAGAATGTCACAGTAACAAGCAGAACACTGAAACAAGGTCTGTCAGCTCTCCCCTTCTCGGTCGAACTGCACGGTCTTATTCCATCTCCCGATTGGCTGCGAGGTAGTTGATTGGTCGGAAGCGGGATCGGGATATGGGACTGGCCAATCAGGACGCGCCTGTGAGAGGAGGAGGCAGCAGGGAGGGGACAAAAAAGGGACAACGAACAGAACCACAGAACACAGAACAGTACACAAGAACAGGGGTCGTAACACGCAGTAATATAACACATTACTGTTGATAACTTCAGTAATCGCATTACAGTTACTAATACAAAAATGTATTGCGTTACTTGCATTACTGCGATCTGCATATCGGGAGGAGAAAAAAACAACAAATCAAACTTCCCTTACAGTAGGCTACGTGTGTTTGCTTAACACTCGTCAGTTGACTTAGTCCCGGAGTTCAGGAGGCGAAACAAGAATGGTAGAGCCGCAGTTGCGCGAAAGGACAAAAATGTAACTGCACAATGTACATTGTGCCCACGCCAAAAACACCTCTCCACCGCCGCAAACACAACCTCTGTCAAAGCATCTTCAACGGCAACATGCTAACTCAAGACTATAGCTAAGGATCCCCGAACCCTGAGTGACACTGACTTCGATAAAAGGTTGCCGTTGCCATTGTTGCCGACACCAGCCAAGCAGCCACGACTTGACTTTCAACATCAGCAGGTTACCAAAGCAGAGATAAACAGACTTGTAGCAGCATACATAGTAGAGGAAATGTTGCAATTTAAAGTTTTAAGCATTTTTATTTTGAGACATTTTGCTTACTGCCAGTACTGTAGCCTTGTTATGCTTGACAACTTTTTGTTTAATGTTCACAACATTTTTGTCAGCTTTGTGGTATTAAAAAGCATAAAAGAGAGATCTGTCCTCATTCTAATAAGTATGAGTTGAGCATATATATATATATTGTTATTTGGCAAGTGCATCTCAGGTGATGTCACGGAGTAATCCAAAAGTAATGTAACTAGTAGGGTAACTAGTTACTTTCAGCAGTGAGTAATCTAGTAAAGTAAAGCATTACTTTTTTTTAAAGAAACTAGTAATGTGTAATCTATTACTTTTTTTGATTAACTACCCCAACACTGTTAACAACACATTCTTCTGTGGTGTAATGAAACTAATTTTCAATTCCACTTTACAGGATCTTAAACTGATAGGCTAAATGCTGAGCTTTAAAATAAAAGGGAAAGATGACCATGACTAAAATGGGGATTCACTGAAATAACTAGTATTGCACAGATCCAGCACCGACTTCAGGTCAGAAGGTGACCAAAACTGTAGCACACTTTGCTTGGCAGAACATTCATTTAAAATTGCTCAGCATGACTAAGAATATATAATTATTATATTTCACAAGCACATTTAATCCAAATCCAATTATTACTATTCTGTCTGACAGTGTATGGACAGCTGCCCCATAACCTAAATGTACAGGTGTACATTTAGGTTATGGAAAGATTTCCAATAAACATAGTCTGCCTCCACAGGTCCAGATGGGGCTTGGACAGTGGCAGACTGGCTGTGTGAAGGGCAGGGGCGGAAAAATTAAAAAGGCTGCTACTGCACGACATGGGGCCTCACCAGTGTAACAATGGGAATGGGACGACAACCCACGTGTCGTCACAGCCTCACTTTGGGAAAGCATGCCCTAGTGGGCACAGCATCTAATTTTCTCATTTGGAAAGGGCACTATTTGGGATACTGTCGTGTAGGGTCAGCATAAAGGGCACTTCATAACAGCACTCTTTTCCATTGGAAGTAAGGGCACGGTAACAGTCACGTTTAGACCATTGAAAGGGCACCTTATAGGGCACTGCATCATGTTTTCTTCACCATAAAGGCACTCATTAAGACATGTTATTCTAGAGGGCACACAATCACTTATTGCGTTAAGGGGAATCCTGGGCACTCAAGCATATTTCCCAATGTGAATGACAGACAATAGGGCCCTTGGTCTCATTTTTGCCACTCTAGAGGGCATTTTAGAAACGCTTTTTCAACCCTGGGGGCACCAGGCAGTCACCCCCTGAGTCTTCCAGTGGGCCTGGATACACCCATGGGGACAGTATATTGCACCTATAACATTGGGGATGCCAGAAGGAGAAGATGAAGTAAAACCGAGGCTTGTCAACATATAGGCTACTTTAAACAATGAAAATACTTTCTGCAATTGAATAAAAAGTCTACTTGATTCTTTGTGTTTCAAGATGACCTGGAAAACGGATGAAAATATTCAGGTACCGCTTTGGAGCAAGGTATATCCTTCTTATTTCCTGGCATAGTTGCCTTTGCTAAACCTTTCTGAGTCTCCAAATTTGTACAATAATGTCCCACATTCAAAGACACACAGAGATGCAGACAGACTGAACAGTGGTCAAGGCTTGGCTACAGTGAGTTTGCTTCCCAATGTGTGATTCCAGAAGACTACATTGTTTAGGCCTACCTACATAGACTGCATAGTCTACTACCCTCCTTTCTACAATTATAGTCTACTACTCTCCTTACTACTTTCTACTAAGGATGGTAGGCTACTCTTATGTGTTCATTGCCATCCTTAAGAGTTGCTAAAGTGTTTTTCTATATACATTTTAAAGTATGAGAATAAAATCTATCTAGATAAACTATGCTGGGCCTGCTCTATACCTCTTCCACAGATACTGGTCAGGGAAGCATTACTTCTGTCTCTGAAGACCCTTGGGGCTGGTGGGATAAACACTCTTTGTATAATCTGAGCGCCTTCTTCCACAGGGTTGAAGAACGGATACGCCATCATTGAAAACAGTTAAAGTGACATTGGGCCTCATTCACCAATATCTTCTTAAGTTATTTCTTACATTTGTTCTTAAGAAAGTTCCTAAGAAAAGTCTATGTGTGATTCATGACGTGTTCCTAAACAGCAGAATTGTTCGTCTTAGAATGATGTACGGTTATTTCAGCAGGCCCAGAATTTCCCATAGGTAAACACCCCCTTAATTCCCATAAAAGGGCATGAGATGGCAGGGCCGTGTGTACACTCAGAGAAATGTCTAAAAGACGTGGTAAAGACAGTGGAGGCCTCAACAAAAGACAAAAACGTTTGTAATTTTGAATCGGAGGTACAGCTGCAAGAAGTTAGCGACAAACAACATCATATTTAATAGCGTCAGCGGTGGATGCAAAGCAGTAAATAAAACCGATGCATGGAATGCAATTACTCATGCAGTGAACGCTATATCTGGAGAAGGGCGCAGAACTAATCAAGTGAAAAATAAATGGTTTAAAGTTAATCTGAATTCTGAAGCAAAAAACATATTTCAAAACATAGCCTAGAAGACAGTTGACTGTTACAAATATCCATGAGGACTGCTCTTGGTAGCCTAAAGCTTCCAGACAGGTACTCGTCACTCTCTGTGAATAAATCGGTATGGTCACGGAACATGTGTTCCCTCCTCAGGGCACGATCTGCAAAATTTTGCAGCTGCAATAAATACGCCTTTGTGTGATGTTGGAGGCAAGGCACTTCACCCTACTTGCCTCGGGGAATGTCCCTGTACTTACTGTAAGTCGCTCTGGATAAGAGCGTCTGCTAAATGACTAAATGTAAATGTTGTCCCAGTGTGCGGAATAAGCCTACTTTGGGCCTATAAATATCGTTATAAGTCACTTATTATTGGATGGCAAGGTTCCCGTTAACATAATTGATGTGAATTGAAGGCAAAGCAAGGCCAATTCAAAGTGCTTTACAAATGAGCTAAGTGTAGTGTGTATTTATTAAAACAAACAAACATATCATTGTGTAAAATAATGACAATTATTTAAATCAGGAGAGACCTGGGATGAGTGAAAGATGTTTATTACAGACTAATAAATGTACTATGGTGTTTGGAGCTTGAACCCCAGGGGGAATTATATAGATCAACGGGCGCCTGCCCAACGCCCGAAGAAGAATCCCCCACGGAGTCCAGACACTGGTGGCGGTGGCGGCAGCCGACGACCAATCGAGCCGAAGACTGAGACAGGAACCGGGCGGCGACGGGGTGGAGGGTCGCGCACTTGATAGCATGGACAAACTACACAGGGAGAGAATCATATTTAAAGGCACGGATCATGTGACACCATTAATTGATAGCGGGAGCGCTAATCGACCTGAACCCTAGTGACCGCCCGACCAGGGAACGGGGGGAAGGTAGGGTGTTCTTAGCGGGGGGAGTGAGTAGTGTACACTACGATTAAGCCCGAGTGCAGAGATCGGTCTTGCCTGACTGAACTTTCGCAAGCTTCATTTCAATCAGGAGACCTGGGATGAGTGAAAGATGTTTATTACAGACTAATAAATGTACTATGGTGTTTGGAGCTTGAACCCCAGGGGGAATTATATAGATCAACGGGCGCCTGCCCAACGCCCGAAGAAGAATCCCCCAAAAGTAAACAAGGTAGGAAGTTAAGACCAGAACAAAAAGAAAACATACTCACCAACAGGAAGGAACCATGAACCGCTGGGGAATAAGCAACACAAACACGACACGGAAAGCGACCGACATGGGTGCACCGCAGCAATCGGAGCGACCGTGATCAGTACGAGAGCGTACAGAAGGACCTAGGCTAAAAGCATACATACCCGGCCGGAACCTGCAGGAGATGGCAAGCCATGCACGGACAGATCCGTAGACATGTTCCTATACCGAGAACCCAAAGGAAAGAGAAGCAATGATTGTAGGCGGTAGCCTCCTGGCCAGAGGCCGATGCCCTAGTGCATGAATGAGTTATGTCCTAGAGGGCCGACCCCCTCATGCTGTCGGTGTTTGCCTAGGCTGGCTGAGGCCCGACGCCCTCAGGAGTGAACGTGATAGCCTTTGCGGCTTTGGTCGGCTAGAGGGCCGACGCCCTGGGTCTATGTGGACAGCCTGTGCCGGCTGGAGGACCGACGTCCCCGCGTACATGACCTATGTAGGCTAGGGGGCCGATGCCCTTGAGTCTATGTGAACAGCCTGTGCCAGCTGGAGGACAGCGTCCCCGTGTACGTGACCTATGTAGGCTAGAGGGCCGACGCCCTTGAGTCTATGTGACAGCCTGTGCGCTGGCTGGGGGACCGGCGTCCCCACGTACGTGAGTCTAAGTGTGCTATAGGGCTGACGCCCTTGAGTCTATGTGAACAGCCTGTGCCGGCTGGAGGACCGACGTCCCCGCGTACTGATGACCCTATGTAGGCTACCGGGCCGAAACCCTTGAGTGTGTGAGCAGCCTTTGCCGGCTGTAGTGCACGTGAGCCTTTGTTGGTAGGAGGACCGACGCCCTCGTGACTTGTGCTAGCAAGAGAGGCCGGAACCAGGGACCCTCTGTTTGCATACAGAAACCAAGTCGCTGTATCCGCAGGCAACGTTAGCATCGAGCCTGTAAACACAAGACAGTTTAACGAGAGACACAGTAACAACACCGACCACCAGTTGTTTGCAAGTACTCACAGAGAGCCGTTAGGGCTGTAGCGATCTTTGGGCCTCGATGATGGCAGCAGAATCGGGACGAACGTACGAAGAGTATGCTGATGAAGACCAGCGGCCCAGCTGCTGCAGAGACGCAGTGGACACCCCTTGCAAAGCAGCGGACATTGCAGCGCCTATTCTAAATGAATGGCCTGAATACCGTCCAGGGGGAAGGTTGCATTTGGCTACGACCTGTGCTAGATGGTGGCTGAACCAGGATTGTGACATAGGATTATTGCTAGGGGTTAAGAAGAGGGGGGAGAGTGGATCGGAAGGGCACCTCCTCTTTATGTACCTAAGCATAGATAAGAAAGGACAGAAAGGACCACCAGTGTTAGCAATGATGATCGAGCAAGAGCCTCCGGTTTTGGAATGTTTGAGAAGCAGAATGAAGAAATCAGGGTGAAACGTTAAGTCAGAAAAACACACATCAGTGGCAGGATTGAACGCGTTTGCCCGAGTTGTGAATTCCCCGCACCGTAAGAACCCATAGAAAGCCATTAAAAACGTGCAATCCCAGAGGGAATCGATGTAGGGGGAAAAGCAACCGCGTCTGAGCACCGAGAGCATGGCGTGCAGAATAGACAGGGTGAAAGGGAGTCTATCGTCCACTTTAGCGGGGAAAGCTTTGCCTATGCCTTTGAACAGGAGTTTGACTGCTGGATTAGTGAAAAGGCTGGGGAACGAAGGATCATGGCATCTGCCATTGAATTGAATACCCGCAACAAGACCTTTAATATAGCGTGGCTGGAAGTGGCGAACATCAGTGCAGTGACACACAAAAGCACACACCACGTTACCACACACGGGTACCAGCGGGACAGACAAAGACAGACAGAACATAGTGTACGTTCTCCAGGCGAAATCGTACGATCTAAGGGTAGAAGCAGCCAACCCCTTCCTCATATAACCCTTGGCTACCTCTAAATATGCCTGCAAGGAGTGCTCTTCTAATCTAGGACCAGTGACGCGAGGGGGGGGACGGCCAAGGGCCACTGGCTGGCGTACGGGCACAGATCCCTGAACACCTGAAAATTGAAACGGGACAGGGAATCAGCTATAACATTATCGTGGCCCGGCACGTGACGTGCTGTGAGGATGAAATTAACGGAGAGCCAATTGATGCGTCTCATGAATGACATTATGTGTGGGAAGTTAGAGCGCCCCTTATTTATGATGCTCACCACGGCCTGATTGTCGCACAACACAGCTATGCGCTTACGACGCCACGACTGGCCGTTCCAACCCTCGAGCAATTGCAACCAGAACGATAAGTCGGACCGGCAACCATCGTCCAAGCACACTGGATCGAGCAAACCAGACACGGAAGACGCCAGAACGAGCAACCGGGAGATGAAGGAACGGCCCTGGGGAATCACGCGCATGGCGAAATTGAAGTGCCCGAGGAGAGACAGCAGCTGCCGCTTGGACATGACTGAAGACGCCACGAGCGACCGGGCCATGCAGCAAGCTCGCTCGAGCTTATTAACCGGCAGGGAAGCCTTCATCTCAACCGTGTCCAGCGTGATACCAAGAAACTCGAGGCGAGTGGCCGGCCCGAGAGTTTTCTCGTCAGAAAGGGGAACGCCCAGACCGCGGAACAGATTTTTTAACAGAAGCAAGGAAGCGCCGGACGCATCGGACGGAGGATCTACCAAGAGAAAATTGTCTAAGAGGTGGAGCAACGCGGGGACCCTGACCCGGTTGAACAGGAACCGGTAAAACCGGTTATCCCATTTCATCCCGAGCAAGTGCCACTGGGACGGGTGAACGGGGACGATCTTGAACGCGTCAGTGATGTCTGCTTTGGAAAGCCAGGCACCGGACCCCGCCAGCTTTATGAGCTTAATGGCGTGGTCCACGGTGGCATAGTGAAGCGAAAAAGGCTCGAGGGGAATAAGCCCGTTAATGCCGGGAATCGGACCGGAGCGCGCAGCAGACAGGTCCAGGATAAGACGTTTCTTACCGGAATACTTCCGCGTAGCGACGCCGAGGGGACTACTGCGAAACAGTGGAAAAGAGGACGAGTCGAACGGGCCTATCACGTAGCGTTTACCGCACTCTCTGGCCAGCAGCTGGGAAACGACAGCCGGCTCCCGCACCGCTGACTGGAGATTGCTCAAAACAAGTGAAGACGACAATGGACATGAAACCCCCACCCTGAACCCTTGAGTCAGCCCCGTGAGTAGATGATCGACGAACACGGAATCGGGATGGGACGCCACCACGACGCCCTCGCTGAGGGCGGCCCCGACGTGGACACACCGACCACGAATGGGCTTCCTGACAGCCGCTGCAAACATGAAGGAAATTACAATTGCCGTAGGAGCACACACTCTCATTGAAATTATTGCAGATGACCCTCCTGGAAGCAACGTGCACCTTGCGGCCACGAACGTCCACATTCGCCTTTCCGATGGCAGCACCAAGCCCGCGAGCGCGAGGCTGGGCCCCGGGATCCCCCGGGAGAAATGGAACCAGTAGACAGAGAGGAGCAGCATGCCCCAAGCCGCCGCACGTGCCGCAAGACACGGCCTGGGAGCCCCCGACCAGCATTACCAACAGCTCGGTATCCAGCACGGACCAGTCAAGCAACACGTTAGACCGGGAAACGTAGCGAGCAGCCTTGCTCGAAAATTCTTTGTGATACTGGTAGAACAGGTTTCTCCCGTAGCGCAGATTCAGGTCCCCAATCAGAGCCATGTAGCCGTCTAGTTCCTGCCGTCTAAGGGGAAACACGGAGCACACCACATCGCGGAAGATCCCGAAAGCTACCAGAAACTCCCCGATAGACAGGTCCCTGGCCAACCTGGGGTCAGCAGAACGGAGCACCGTGCTGTACTGATCGCTGGTGGAGACGCTCGCGTCACACTCGGGCGAGGGGAGTATCAGACGAATCAAATTGATATTCCTGCCTTGCAGGATGTGGGATCTTAAGCGGGGG
Source organism: Osmerus eperlanus (assembly GCF_963692335.1). Taxonomy (NCBI): domain Eukaryota; kingdom Metazoa; phylum Chordata; class Actinopteri; order Osmeriformes; family Osmeridae; genus Osmerus; species Osmerus eperlanus. Next base: position 20,521,005 of record NC_085025.1, read on the forward strand.
GTAATGTCAGCCCCCGAAGGGATGTAAGGCCTACCTGCTGACAGAACAGCTACTGCGGAAGCCAGGGTGTGCAGCGGCTCCTCCATGGGCACGAGGGGCGCCGAGGCAGGGAGCGGCGCAGCCACGGGAGCGGAAGCCCCGGCGTTCTCCAGAGACCGCAGGCGGGCATCGATGGATTGAAGGGAAGACACCAGGACCAGAAGGGTAGAAGAGAGGGCTTCCTCGGGCCGATCGGAAACGGGAACAGGCAGAGGAGCGACGGCAGGGCCGGTAGACGGGCCAGCGTCCGAATCAAGCACCTCCGGACGGCGCGACTTCCTTGTACGCTTCCGACCTTGAGCAGCGGAGGAGACAGGGGGAGCCTCGGGCGACGGGACTTGGCAAGGAGACACGCAGTCCACCCCGACGGCCAGGGCGCAGAGCTGGGAAAGCCACAACCCGGGCGCTGGAATGACACCCACGGCGCGCAGACCCGCCTCTAACGCAGACCCGTCGGAGCCCCGACGAGCCGCGAGCCGGGAACTGCGTAGAGCAGCAGGGGAGGCGGAACCCGGAACGACCTCCTCGAACAACTCCAGCTCGGAATCCGACATAGCCTCCAAAAAAACAAGACAAGGGAAGGTCCAGCCAACACGACACATCAATAGCAATCGCGCACTTGATAGCATGGACAAACTACACAGGGAGAGAATCATATTTAAAGGCACGGATCATGTGACACCATTAATTGATAGCGGGAGCGCTAATCGACCTGAACCCTAGTGACCGCCCGACCAGGGAACGGGGGGAAGGTAGGGCGTTCTTAGCGGGGGGAGTGAGTAGTGTACACTACGATTAAGCCCGAGTGCAGATATCGGTCTTGCCTGACTGAACTTGCGCAAGCTTCATTAGTTGCAAAATTATAAAGGAGAGATATTCCATTTTAAATTAGAACGGACGAAAACGCTATAACTACTTATTTTGCGCAAACAGCTCTCAATTGTGTGTAAGAGTGCTCTTGGGTGTGCGTAAATTCTGTTCTTACCTAAGAACAAATCCCAAATAAGAAAACATTGGTGAATGCCAGAATCTTCGTGAAAACTGCATAAGTGGGATTTAACCCTTGTGTTATCTTCGGGTCATTCTGACCCATCAGTCATTGTGACCCACCGTCGTATTGCGACAAATTTACCTCCTACAAAAACAAAGTGAAGCATTTTCTTTTAACTGTCGGGCTGTCTCAGACCCCCCACATTGCAATGGTTAAAAGAAAATAATTGTTATTTGTTTTTGTATTGGGTAAAATTGGGTAAACACAACGGTGGTTCGTTATGAACCTTTGGGTCATGTGACCCGAAGGCAGCACAAGGGTTAAGAACAAAATAGTTCTTAAGAACATTTGGTGAATGTTCATAGTTTCTTAACTTGTTTATTTAAATTAGTACATTCTTTGGAGATGAAGTAAACATGTAAATTCATTCATGCTGGGTGATATTGTGAGAAAAAAAGTCTGCACTTATGTTTCCGAACACAGACAGAACAGAAGTCCTTTGCGCGCTGGAATTCACTCGCCAGAACGGTCTTTTGAGATTCTGTTACCGCCTGTTTGAAATTATTTGCAACACATCTATATTTAGCTCAACTTTTAGCCTGACACGGAGCAGGCTAGTTCAGAATGATAAGTTACCTTGGTTATGTAACCCTGTGTCTGCAGAGAGACTCTGGGTAGACACTATTATCAAACTACAATATCTGTCACTAGATTCACTCAGGGGTATCTTATCTCTAGGCTCGTATAGGAGGACAGCAGTAGTGCTTAATTACATTTACATTTATTCATTTAGCAGACGCTTTTATCCAAAGCGACTTCCAAGAGAGAGCTTTACAAAGTGCATAGGTCACTGATCATAACAACAAGATAGCCACAAAAACATTGCGAGTAGCCAAAACATGAAGCACACATTGTGAACAACCAAAGTAAGTGCCAAAGGGAAGAACCATAAGAGCATGTAGTTAAACAAGTTACAACTAGAGAGGGTACAATTTCTGGGGAAATTGTAGGGTGTGCTTGCTTGCGTCGGTTGCACAGGGGTCCGTTTTTGAATGACATTTTTACAACTGATATTTCTGTACATTTTATATAAAAATGCATACTTATTATTTATAAAGATTACATAGATTTAAAAGCATGTGGCTGACTTAAACGTCCTTTTAAGTTTTTCCCTTCTCGTGATATTTTAAGGAATTTAGCCTACTCATATTGCATTCATTCATGAATAAAGAACCCCCTTTGAAGATTGTTGTACGACGTTACCGGCAGTAGAAGATGGAATCGCAATTCAAACAGTACCATCTGCTAACTGAAAATATGCCCCCAAAAACGTAAATAAGCTTGACATTTATTTAGTGGAAAATCGCTTTCATAAAAAGCTCACTGGTAGCGATCATTGTCAGTAACAACGCCAAGTGCGATATAGCCCTGTGTGGAGAAGCTGCCCCGGTAAATTGTACTACAACGGTAGTACTAGACTACTGCTGTGTTCGTCTTGGTAGCGATTGCGTTGGTTGAATTGGATTTAACGTTCCGTTGTACGGTTTAGGCTGAAATTAATTATTTTCATGAACAGATTGACAAAGTTTAGGCTGTGGCAATGAAGTTAAGGTTAGTAGTTAGATTTTTTATTTAAGTAAGGGGAGTGCCGAACATGTTCTGTCGCCGTTTGACTTCCTACAGCTGTGTAGATGTTTTTGTAGTGTCTCACGTAGGCTACAGCGTTTCAGTGAGCAACACTGGTTTGAAACCACAGGTAATGATAATTTCACCCACAAATCATTTACTTGTAATGTAATGTCATAATAAATCCTACAACGAAAATGTATTTGTGAGGAATGTTTATTTTAACGATTGAAAAGAGATGCATCATAGACCACTGTAGTATGTGTTGCCCGGGCAACAGAGGCTAATGTCATGATGCTAATACTTCAGTGACATAGTAGACTACTGTTTCCGAAAGTAGATGTACTTCCTTCATAAAATCAGCTTATATTGTACATTACACGTCACAATTGTGTGTCATATCAGTATGTAAAATTAGTAAATAGTTATCACCCTGGCCTCTTTGCTTGTGGTGTTTCTGCAGCTGCCTTGCAGTAAAGCAGTTAGCTTAGCTATCTCCCAGAAGTTAACTAGCTGCTAAACTAATGTTCTGCTAGAGGTAGTCACGCGAGTTTTCGTGACGTTAGTGACGTAAGTAGCGTCATTGACTGTGGCTAGCAAGTTAGCCACCGTTAGCTTTACTTTTCGCCACAAAAACTTAATTTCCACTTAAACCATGCAACAGAACATAAATCCCAATAGAAGCAACTCAATCGCTACCAAGACGAAACTTTTGACACCTAGGTTGTCTATGTAGGCCAAATATTGACTGAGTTTTAGGGGGGCAAAAAGAACTAGAAAGGTACATTTCCTGAAGAAAATGTGTGTGTTTGCTGTTGTAAAGTTGAATAGTGAAGAAGGTTTTTAAAAGTTTTTAAAAGAGGTATGTGCAATAAACAATGTGAGAGTATGTTGTGAAAGTATAGGTGAGAAAAAACATTTAATGCCATCACGATAGAAACATATTTACATATGCATTTCAATATTTTGTTACTGTTGAAAAAGGAGTGATGAAAAGAGTATCTAATTTACTTTCATCAGTTTAAAAGCGTTAAAAGTATTCAAGCAAATATAGTGATGTTAAAAGTATAAAGCAGACGGTGACCTCATCAAAAACAGGTTTTATTAGTTTACATTTAGAAAACATTTTGTGAATCGACAATTTTGAAATAATTAGTAGCAGTAGTTAGTATCAGCATGTCAAAACTAACATGCAGACAAGCCTCATATATTGCACATACAAACAAAAAATCATCACCATCTCTCCATGAGAAAAAACAATAGTAAATATTTGTAAATAAATGACACAATTGTATGTATTTCGTGTATTTGATGGAACATTGGGTTAGAATCACTAGTTGACTCAAGATTAGAAGACGAGCTTGGGAGAATCTGTTTTCCAATTAAATCTTTTGACAAGGCTCTATGAACCAAGTCATTTTTAGCCAATCTGAAGATAATACATTTATCTTGGATTACACAGTCAATTTACAATTTAACACTTAAATATTCGTCTTTTCATTAGAGTTTGGGTTACCCCAAGAATAGGTATACACATGTGAAAAACCTTGAATATACCTACCAGCTGAAACCCCATACTAATGACTCATTATGATACAAATATGTAATTTCTTCAAGGTTAATTAGTTCATATGCATGTAACAATTGACAAACAAAAACAACAAAAACACATTTCAACAACAACAACAAAAACACATTTCCATCCTTCATCTTTCATATATCTGTTAAAAAAAACTGACTGAAAAGGGCAGGATGACATGAATAATAAATACAAGTAGTAAGACCAACAGTGATTTTTTTGTTGTGGTCAAAGAGAGATATTTTACAAAGGACGTGATAACAATTGTTACCTTTACAGCTGGTTTAGGGAGGAGCTTGATGCTGCACAAAGGTGGGGCTGTCACTGTGACAGTGATGACTGACTGATGACTGATCTGCAGCAATTTGTTTCCTTCGTCGTACACCTGATCTCTCGCTTAAGAACCAACTGTAGTTAGTCTCTACTGAACAGTGCACAGCAATGGATGCACAAATGGAGATGGAGGGTAGGAGGACAGAGCTGGTCCTGACAAGAGAAAACAGGAAGTTATTGTTATAAACTAAAGTCTGAAACTAAACTTGCTAAAAAGCTTTATAATTCACAATAATGAAATACCTTCTTTTCTGCTGCAGGGCAGATCAACATGTATGTCCAGTACAACTGAATACGGCTGCATGATGTTCTGCTTCTTTTATGTGTTTAGCCCTCTGCAGTCCTGAGTGTCTTCACTGTGAAGTGGAGGGATCACAGAGGAGGAAGACCTGAAGGAACAAGTTAATATTACAATGTTATATTAGATGTACAATTAGTGTTATTAAAATGATTGCATTGATACAACATTAATACATGAATGAAAACAGAATTAAAACAAAACATTGGGAATCACATATAAAATGAAATAAGAAAACAATACCTTATTATCTGTTGTGAAGAAACCTTGACACTGGCAGGGAGAACATGTGTCTCTGTGGTCCAGCAGTGATGTGTCCACTGTTGATGAACAGTTAAGATAGTGCTCCAGGCCAAGACCGGCACGGGTCCTTACATATTACTCACAGGAGGACTGTGTCTTCTGTCCATCCGAAAGGAAACTTAATATTACAGAGGACACACAAGAACTGTGTCTCCTGTCCATTACAAAGGAAACTTAACATTAGAGGACACAGGAGGACTGTGTCTCCTGTCCATCAGAAAGGAAACTTAACATTAGAGGACACAAGAGGACTGTGTCTCCTGTCCATCAGAAAGGAAACTTAACATTGCAGAGGACACAGGAGGACTGTCTCCTGTCCATCAGAAAGGAAACTTAACATTAGAGGACACAGGAGGACTGTGTCTCCTGTCCATCAGAAAGGAAACTTAACATTGCAGATGACACAGGAGAATTAAAATGAAATGAATGGGGATGGAAGTGTGGGGTTTCAGCTGGTAGTTATATCTGTACATCAGAAAGTATGACATCTAGAACACATACTTTCTGATGTATGTCTGCTACACTAAACGTCAGCAGCTGTGTACAGCAGCTGTGTACAATGCTGTACACAGCTGCTGACAGAGTTTTGGCCTGTGCATTTATCAACCCTGACCCAAACCCACCCTGATAAATGCACAGGCCAAAATGTGTTAAAATATTGCTAAACAGAACATGGTTACCTGGAAAACCATATGACCCATAATATTATCCAATACTGTGAACACTTAAAATGACCCTAAAAATGGATTGAAAATGGATATTGTGCAACAATATATATATTGAAAAATTGATACAGTGCATTTTAACCAGATGATTAGGTTTTCTTTACATCAGCAGCTACATGATCCCAGATTAACAACAATGTGGTATTGTTCAAAAATACATGATTCTCAGTGGATGTTGGTCTTACCTGACAATTCTAAGACCTGTTGGAGGAATGTAGACAGAAAACATGATTGTGGCAAGTGATATATTTAGATTTAGTGTACCAGAATAAGACACATTGTAATTTGTACTACTTTACACATTTGTATCTTGTACTTTTGTACAAATTACAATTAAACAACATCAACCTCAAAAGTGCAAGAGTGTACTTTACATTTTTCTATAAACTCAGCTGATACCTTTATGAACTGTTAGAGGACATGACACAGTAGACAGGGTTGTGATAATTGTAGTAGGTCTGCAAAACACCTGAATGGACCAAATGCTGTGGTCTGGAAATAAAAATGTGATCGAGCAGAGTATTTTTCTCAGTGGTGGCAGATTGGATCAGCTGTGTGAACCCTCTACTATGTAACAAGTCTGAGATGGGCTTGCTTGTGTTGGCCAACAGGTCCTCGTTGAAGTCTCCACAGACAATGACTGGGTGGTGATCCAAAATCTCCATAGAGTCCAAGAGGTTTCTTTCTTTCTCAATTCTTGCAGGTTTGCAAGAATTGAGTCAGGCTGTAATGTGGGGGTCTGTAAACGGTTGCAATTAATGCCCTTACAGGGGATTCCACTTTAAGGACAAGAAACTCTAGGTCGGTTACACTCTGCATGTATTGCACGACATGTGCTTTGAGGTGGTTTTTAACATACATAGCTACTCGGCCACCATTTCTGTTGGACAAATGCTGATAGTTTGTGTAAGACAAATGCCTGTTGCGCTTAAACATCATATAGCCATCTAGTTGGATATTCTCAGCAACAACAGATCCTGACAAGTGAGTTTCTGTGAAACACAAAACGTCGGCAAGGAGCAGTTCATGATGACTCTTGACATCATTGATATGAGATTGGAGTCCCTCTGTATTGTGGTGAATGACGGTTAGCTTTGGTGTCTGGCTGGTTGTTTTTGCATCCTTTAAAAGTGGCATAACGTTGTCCATCGTAGCTCTTCTCATGGTCTCCAAAGTGGTTGAGATGTCAGGATCGGCATATATTTTCTTTTCATCGAAATCAGTGATGCGCAATCCACCAAGTGAGGTTGTTCGGCTGAGTGCTACATATGCCATACCAGGTTCAAAAATACGCTTACATGACACAACTGCAGACGTGGTTGTCATCCCTTGAACCTTGTGTATAGTGCATGCAAATGCTAGTTTCATGGAGAACTTACGACGAACCACACCATTTCTTCTCAATCTTTCCTCTGTTCTTTCAATGTACACCAAGTTCTCAGGTATTTTATTGCGGTGTCTATGCCCAGCGCCCGAATGGTCAAGTTCTAAACCAATCATTTGTACAACAGTCTTGCCATCTTGGACACGGGTAACTATTCTACATATCTTGCCAAATGAGCCGTTCACCAATCCATCCTCCACATCTATGTTTCTGGTGAGCATTACACGAACACCAATTGCAGTTTGTAGTGTGTCAGGGAGATCTCCTTTGTGACCTTTAAATGGTGAAGCTTGTCTCTGCATCTGGCCTGTTTGTGGATCCTTTTTGTAATCCTCTGCGTCAATGTTTACAATTTCAGTATATAGAGCAGAAAGGATGGCTAAATTGTGTTGGTCCACCTCCTTGTTGGTAGGAAAAATATGCAGTACATCCTTTGATAAATCTGTTGAGTCAATCACAGCCTGGCAAATTAGTTCTTTGTCTGCCACTGATAAAGCATCCTTCTTTTGTTTAGTACGGATTCTGTTCAACGGTTCTGCAAAAGCAACATCCTCTCTCTGTCGCATAATTTCTGTAAGAGTGATCATCTGAAAGTGGTCTTGCCAGAAGTCAAGGATGTGCTCCTCAAATACACACAAAGGTTTAGCCTTTCCAAGAGGTGGCAGCTGATAGAAGTCTCCCACTGCTAGTACAGAAATACCTCCAAAAGGCTTCTTGCTCCCTTTGATTTTCTGTAGCCTCCAATTCACATATGCAAAAAGAGGTTTTGAAACCATTGACACCTCATCAATGATGATTATCTCTGCATTTGACAGTGTTGCCCTCACTTCATCTAAGCAATTTCCAAGTCCTTGGTATGGAGGCTTTAAAGATCGAGGTAGTTTAAGGATGGAATGCAGAGTTTTGCCTGAAATGTTGAAGGCTGCGGTGCCAGTAAAAGCAGTCAACAGAACAGTGGGCATAGACATGTCACTTTCCTCATGGACTCGGGGGAGTTTGCAGAGTATCTTTGATGCCTCTGTGTGGATGCACTTGATAAGGTGTGATTTGCCAGTGCCAGCGCCACCCGTTACAAAGTTAAAAAACTGATCAGGATTTTGACCACAAACGCGTTTTGTGCACCAGTCTCGGACTGTATAGAATACACTGGCTTGTGTCTGGTTCAGGCTTTGGTACATCTTTCGCATTACTGCTGGGTTTATTTGAGGAACTTCCATTGCTGCGGTACTACTTCCTCTATCTGTGGCATTAGCGCTATATTCGGGAACATCATCTTGTTCGTTATGTTCGTCAGAATCAGAATGGGATTTATTCGCCATGAAAGTTTGCACAGACAAGGAATTTGCTTTGGCAGGAAGGTTCATACAATAAACATATACCTAAAATTACTGTCTATGTATAGACTATCTATACTAAGGGTACATAAACTAGCAGTACTAAGTGGGATTAGAATAGAATTAAATATACAATAAAATAAAATATAAGTTGCCGTAAATTACAATATAAAAATACAAAAATACAAATATTACAAAAAATACAAATGTACAAGATACCATTTTGTAATGCAGTGCAAAAAGCAGTGTGTTTTAAGCAAGAAGTCATTAGAGTCAGTGTGGTCCCTTGGCCTTGTTGAAGAGGCCAACAGCGTCTCCGGCAGCCTTCTGCCGGAGGGGAGTGACTGAAACAGGGAGTGTCCAGGGTGGGAGGAGTCGGCCACAATCTTCCTCGCTCGCCTCAGGGTCCTCGAGGTGTGCAGGTCCTCGAGGGTAGGCAGATTGCAGCCAATCACCTTCTCAGCAGTGCGGATGATACGCTGCAGTCTGCTCTTGTCCTTGGCAGTGGCAGCAGCGTACCAGACGGTGATGGAGGAGGTGAGGATGGACTCAATGATGGCTGAGTAGAAGTGCACCATCATTGTCTTTGGCAGGTTGAACTTCTTCAGCTGCCGAAGGAAGTACATCCTCTGTTGTGCTTTCTTGATGAGGGAGCTGATGTTCAGTTCCCACTTGAGGTCCTGGGAGAGGATAGTGCCCAGGAAGCGGAAGGACTCCACAGTGTTGACTGGGGAGTCACACAGGGTGATGGGGTTGAGTGGGGCTGTGTTCCTCCTGAAGTCCACAACCATCTCCACTGTCTTAAGAGCATTGAGCTCTAAGTTGTTCTGGCTGCACCAGGTCACCAGGTTGGCCGCTTCCCACCTATAATCAGACTCGTCTCCACCAGAGATGAGCCCAATAAGGGTGGTGTCGTCCGCAAACTTCAGGAGTTTGACGGACGGATGACTGGAGGTGCAACTGTTGGTGTACAGGGAGAAGAGCAGAGGAGAAAGGACGCAGCCCTGAGGTGATCCGGTGCTGATGGACCGGGAGTCAGAGACTTGTGTTCCCAGCTTAACGCACTGCTTCCTGTCAGACAGGAAGTCTGTGATCCACCTGCAGGTGGAATCAGGCACGTTCAGCTGGGAGAGCTTGTCCTGAAGCAGGGCGGGGATGATGGTATTGAAGGCAGAGCTGAAGTCCACAAACAGGATCCTGGCATAGGATGCTGGGGAGTCCAGGTGCTGTAGGGTGAAGTGGAGGGCCATGTTAACTGCATCGTCCACAGACCTGTTGGCTCTGTAGGCAAACTGCAGGGGGTCCAGTAGAGGGTCAGTGATGGATTTAAGGTGTGCCAGCACCAGGCGCTCGAAAGACTTCATTACCACAGAGGTCAGGGCGACGGGTCTGTAGTCATTATGTCCTGTTGGCCTTGGCTTTTTGGGCACAGGGATGATGGTGGAGGACTTGAGACAGGCTGGCACATGGCATGTCTCAAGGGAGGTGTTAAAGATGTAGGTAAACACCGGAGACAGCTGGTCAGCGCAGTGCTTGAGGGTGGCTGGAGAGACAGAGTCCGGCCCAGCTGCTTTGCGGGGATTCTGCCTCTTGAAAAGTCTGTTAACTTCACCCTCCTGAATGGAGAGAGTCGTCTCTGTAGAGGGGGGAGGTGGGAGGCCTCCTGGGTGGGAAGGGGTAGTTCAGGACTGTCCAATTGTCTTTCAAATCTGCAGTAGAACTCATTCAGGTCGTTGGCCAGGCGGGAGTCGTTAGTGGAGTGGGGGGCTCTGGGCTTGTAGTTGGTAATCTGCCTAAGCCCTCTCCAGACAGAAGCAGAGTCGTTTGCAGAGAATTGGTGTTTTAGTCTCTCTGAGTACAGTCGTTTAGCCTCCCTCACCGCCTTGCTAAACCTGTTCTTCGACTCCTTGAAACTTTCTTTGTCCCCACTCCTAAACGCAGCCTCTTTCTCTGACCTCAACCTTCTGAGTTTAGCTGTAAACCAGGGTTTGTCGTTGTTGTAGCTTACCCTGGTGCGTGTTGGTATACAGCAGTCCTCACAGAAGCTGATGTATGATGTCACAGCCTCTGTGAGCTCATCCAGACCATTGGTAGCAGTCGTGAACATGCTCCCAACAGGATCCTCCATAGCTTCACTGGTCCACTGTTTTGATGTCCTCACAGCAGGCTTTCAGCGCTTTAGCTTCTGCCTGTATGCAGGAATCAGGTGGACCATGGCGTGGTCAGAGTGACCCAGTGCTGCTCGGGGGATGGTATGCTTTGCTGATTGTAGAGTAGCAGTGATCCAAGGTGTTTCCTTCTCTGGTAGGGCATTTGATGAATTGTCTATATTTTGGGAGTTCTTGAGTGAGATTGCCTTTGTTAAAGTCGCCTAGCACAATAACCAAGGAATCCGGATTTTCATGCTCCACACTCAGTATCTGGCTGGCGAGCACACGTTGAGCCTTGTTGACGCTAGCCTGCGGAGGCATGTAGACGCCGACCAGAATGAATGATGCAAACTCTCGTGGCGAGTAAAAAGATCTACAGTTAATAAAAAAACTGGGTCACGATCCGCTCTCAGCAGTTTGAAACCTGCTAGCTGTAGCGCAGAGTCTGGGATCAGTTCACTCAGCCATGTCTCCGTAAAGCACAAAACGGAAGATGAATGAAAGTCTCTGTTTTTCCACACCAGTAGCTGAAGTTCATCCAGTTTGTTGCTCAGTGAACGCAAGTTGGAGAGAAATATCCCCGGTAACGCTGTGCGTGCCCCACGCCGACGGAGTCGCACCAGAGCACCGGCTCGTTTGCCTCTCCTACGGCGCTTCGCTGCTAGGACAAAGCCGAGGGCGGCTTTGACTATAATTCCCACTAATTCTGCCGCTGGAAGCAGAAAAGTGGGAAATAAATCCACAGGAGTTGTAGTCCTGATGTTTAGAAGTACTTCTCTAGTTAGAGAACCCCGGAAATCTTGGCAGAACACTGAATTAACAGACAAAACAAGACAAAAAAGAGCGCACCTAACGACCGAGGCAGCCATCATCGGCGCCATCTTGGATTGAGATGAGGGTGTACTTCCTCCCGTTCTGCAATGCTTTCCAACCGAACCAACTCTGTTGCTGGAGCCAGTGTTGTCCACGCATCCTCAATGGGTCCATTTTGTTCAAACTCCTCAATGGCCTTTTCTACTGCCGTGTTGTGCCTTTCGTACTCGGCCCTGTTCATGTTGACTATATCAAACACAGACTGCAGGTACTCTGTTCCTGGAAGCTGCACAGAGGCGCCAGTTAAAAATGATTCATACGTCTGAGCGATAGGGAAGGTACAGTTTTCGTAACGTGCCGTAAAACTTCTCTGGGTGCTTTTGCTGTGAAAAACGTGCATATCTGATGATTGCGGGTTTCCCGTGTGTTCGTTTTTGAATGGCTCCCATGTCATTTAGAAGGGACAATACATTTTTACCGTTCCTTTGTCTTGAGTAGATAATCCTGTAGGTTGAAGCAAACTCTGCCATGCACATGGTTTCAAATTCAATGCCTTCTGGCCTGGCTTTGTATTTATCTGTCAACCCCGACATCCACACATCCTCAGAATCAGGTGTTTTGTTATGTAGACTGCTCATCGGAAGACTCATTTTTAGCGCATTGTCATCCGTCGGTATGAACACAACACTTCGTGTACACATCTTAAGCTTCAAACTACATACGCGGGCAACGGCCTCTTGAGCACTGACCTCTCTGTTTTTAGAGTATGCCTGCATGATCTGTTTCATTTCTTCACGGTCAGTTGTGTCGGCTTGACTCGTGTCTTTCATTATTGTTTTGAGGTATTCACTCATCTCGTGTTCAGCCTTTGAAATGTATGATAGAATGTACATGACACAGCAGTAGGGATTCAATATGTATTGGATGTCCATGTTGGCATTCCATGCTCTTAGCAAGTGTGGATTATATCCATTCACCCAACAGTCCTTTGGATCACGCTTCATGACAACCACGCTGGAGTTGGTCAGAGACTCTACACATTGTTCGTATTTGTCATATCTCAAGTTGCACTGTGCAAGCAGCTGTGCAGTGTTCTCAAAGGATTGGTTAGGGTCTGTCAGCAAATCCCACACTGGTTTTAACTTCATTTTGGCATTGTCTGGGGTCATGATCGATTCAGCACTCGATTCAGCCTCGCCACTTGCTTCTCTGACATCCGCTAACAATGGTCGGGTGATCATGGTTTTCTTCACAGGAGGTTTAGGAAATCCAAACCTACAGTGTTTATTACCATTTTTACAAGACTTTGAGTGATTTTTGCTGTGAGTCTGTACTTCCGTTACAATTTTGTAAAGTTCTGGATCAGTGTTGGGGTTCGGCAGCTGACATGTTATGTGCCTATCGACAAATTCACAAACCTCCTGATCAGAGTTCTCCTCGAATACCGGTGCATTTTGAATCCATACCAACATATGAATATGAGGGCTCCCTCTTGCTTGGTACTCAACACGGTAAAAATAGTCAACCAAGTGTCCCAGGGGCTGTGCAGGTGACATGAGCAGGTCTCTCATTAAAGCCTCAACGCGTTTTTCAAAAATGCGCATGGTTGTCACTGGGTTGCTTCTCAGTATGTCGCATTTTGTGGACCAGTCTAGTTCTGAAAAGTTAACTTGTTCACCTTGCTGTGCCTTTATTGCTGTTATCACTTCTGGCCATCTCATTTCTGCTGCACTAAACGTACAGAAAAAGGTCGGAGTTCCCAGTTGCCTGAGCATAGCAAAAAGATCTTTCAGGGTTTTATCCCAATAGGCTGGAGTCCCTCTCAGTGGCATCATGAATCTGGTTGCATCTTTGTTTTGCACCAATCTTTGAACCTCGCGTTTGTCTTGCAGCAATCTGTTGCATAATCTGCGTCCATCTCTGGTTCTTACTTTCCCTTTGCGGAGCTGTATGCTCATACTGGAAGAAGCCATGTGAATCTCTGTCACAAACTGTGCAAAGAAAATGTGATTTGTGTCCCTGGCAAAACGATTGTCAACACAGAAGAGCCTAGAGTTGAAATATCTGCTCGGTGATATTTTTTTCATTCGGTTGAGCTCATCTAATGTGTTCTCTCCAGTAGGGAACTGAACTGGGAAAGCCATAGCCTCCAATTTTGGAACTCTGAAAAAGCTTACAGGGCTATTTCCTTCGGCAGGGGCAACACAAAATACACCGTCACCTTAACTTAATATCTCTTGTCCAATGTCAGCTGGTTGCAAACATGTGTCTAATACAACACCAGTTGTCTGTTTATTCCCTTCTTTGTCTGAGTTAAGTTCCAGATCATCTTGTCCATGTTCTTCTGTGTTACTTGTTTCATCCCTGCTGTCAGTGTCCATCAGATCGCTTGTGTCATTGACAAAATTACCTTGTGCCATGCTGTCAATGGTTGGATCACAAGAGGCGGCATCATTTCTAACAAATATGTCCTTGTACTTGGAATGAATGTCTTTAAGCTTCAAAATGTCTGTCAAAACTTTCTTCATGTTCAGTGTCTGGAACTGATAATGACCTTTATAGCTCAGGCGTCTTTTTAACTTCACTTTCATCAGCTGACTTTGGCTATTTGGTCTTGGTAAACAGTTTACAGTCGTTTCCACCTCTGAAGGTACACAAACCACAGCACCATGAATTGCTCTCTGTTGTCCTTTGGGAAGGGTGATGATTTTAGCAAATGGGATGTGCTTGGCTATAATGTGTCTCTCAAGTATGTTTAGATCAAAGAGTTCAGAGGGAATGGGTGACAGCTCTAACTTGTTCACCACAGCTATGACCGGCATGTTTCCCACCTTAAGATTTTCATGACAGCTATGACAGACCCATTCTTCTCTCCTCTCAGGAACAGTACATTGCTCAAGATCAGCACATGTTTCAGTGCAAACATGAAAATATTTACCAGTCAAGCAAACTGATACCATGTCTGGATTCTTTTGATAGCTTTCACGTTTGCATACCCTTACTTGATCTGGAAACAAGGCTCTGTGACAAACTGTGCAAACATAAGTGGGCCCATTTTGTGTCTTTAACTTGAAGGAGGATATAGCTTGTTGCATTAACCTATATTCCACTTGAACCACTGGGGTTTGATTTTCATTCGTCAGTTGTGGGTTGATGTGTACGTGCCTTTGGTATTTTCTTCGTATGTGTACCGCACACCTCATTTTGTGCAACATTCTATAAAATGGTTCATTAACATATCTGTAATTTGAACGAAGTGTGCAACGTTTAACGTGATTGTGTTTGAAATGTGTGTCTTTTCTATACCGGTTAAGAATGTACAGTTTTTGTTTTTCTCTGTATTGCATGTCATTTGCATATCGAGATGTGATATAGGATTTCATTTCGAATGCCTCATCTTGACTATAGCGGTCTGTGACACGAGATTTCAGTTTCCTTCTGAATGCCTCATCTTGACTATAGCGGTCTGTGACACGAGATTTCAGTTTCCTTCTGAATGCCTCATCTTGACTATAGCGGTCTGTGACACGAGATTTCAGTTTCCTTCTGAATGCCTCATCTTGACTATAGCGGTCTGTGACACGAGATTTCAGTTTCCTTCTGAATGCCTCATCTTGACTATAGCGGTCTGTGACACGAGATTTCAGTTTCCTTCTGAATGCCTCATCTTGACTATAGCGGTATGTGACACGAGATTTCAGTTTCCTTCTGAATGCCTCATCTTGACTATAGCGGTCTGTGGCACCAGATTTCTGTTTCCTTCTGAATGCCTCATCTTGACTATAGCGGTCTGTGGCACGAGATTTCTGTTTTGAACGGTATTGTATGTCATGTGAATATCTATGAAGTACTGACTGTTGTTTTTTCACTCTGTACTTAAGACAACTTGCATATTTGTTCCTATCATGCAGCAGTTTGTTTTTATATTTAGCAGACTCAAAAAAAAAATTCTGCTGTTTAAATGCGGAATCTGCATATTTTTGTCTACATTTCTGCTTCCTTGACTCATTTCTTTGTTGTTCTCTCTGTTTTTTCATTGTCTTAATTCTCTTCTCTTTGCTCAATTTCTTGAGAGGGTTCAATGTTGGAGGTTCATCACAGTTGATGCACAGCTCCTGAGGATTACATGTATCTTCAATCGCAGGACTCTGAGGATTGGATACGTGTATGTCTTGGTTGTCATTTGCGTAGCTTATTACACTCTGGAAGGAAAGTGGCATGAAATCATAGCTGCTGACATCAGACACATCTGAAAACATTGTGTGGATCCTATCGATCATTTCACCTAAATGTTTGAAAGTGAGCATTATGGCCGTACCATTCAGACATGCAAACCCCTCAGGCGTTCTTGAGTGAGGATCAAAGATTCCATACCTTCCAGAGCTGTCTCTGAACAGAGCAATGGTGTTTGAAGCCAGTGTGAGCAATGCATAGTTAGCACCTGAAGCCAAAGACTCAAGTCTTGTTCAAAGATTAAGGTACCACTCCTCCATCTCTTTACTCGGGGCAGAAGCTCTCATGTAACCATTCATGATAATTCATTCATAATACAATGTACCGATGTCCATCAGTCGTTACTCTGCATGGAAGTTCATCAAATGCCAAATAATTAGATACAAGTTTTCCCTCTTTCATCAGCTTTTTCCTAACCTCTCTGTACATGGCGTCACCTTTCTTTAATATATCATCAAGGTCCGGTCCTTGCAGATGCTCATTCTCAAAGTGATGGACAAGAAATGTTAGCGCATTACAAGTACACTGTCGATTATTGGAGAAAGAACCTTATTTATTATCACTTTGACTGTGGGAAGCTTGAACACTTACAACATCCAGTCTGTGGGTGTTTTCTGCATTTTCAATGTGAGTGTGCTGTACCACCTGTTGTCTGTTCCAAGGACCTTGCATCTGATTATGTAAATCTGGCATGCTTACAGTTGAGAGATCCAACTTCGTCCAGCGCTGCTTTGCGGCTGCAGATCTTTTTCCTTTCCTCTGCATTTTTGTGCAGGAGATTAATTACAAATGGTAAACCAGCAGTTTTCTTTTTAATGACAGTGAAATATTTCGATAAGTGATTACAATAACAAAACACTTGAGTTACAATCAGATGTATTAGTACAACTACAGCAAAACAGTAAAGAACCAATATTCTATAATTCACAAAAAAACTAAAGACAATAATTTACTGAAAGATGAAGGTCAGAGATTTCTAAAATGCTTTCTGGGAATTTCACAGAAACAAGTTAAACAGTTGTCAAGCCTGCAGTAATAAAGTTTGTGTGTGTGTGTATATATATATATATATGAAGTTGTTTTGAATTCAGCAATATACAAATATATATCAGTAGTATTCAAAGATGGTTGTTAAACTTGTGTGGGGTGTGTAGTTAAACACAATATCACCCAAATGCTTACAGTTGGACACAGTGAATTTTTTCTTCAACCAACAATGATAATTCAGATATTTCAAGTTGTTGTTATAATTCTGGTATTTCAAGAAAGGATTTTTCTGGCAAGGTGAGGTTTAAAGAAAACCCAAACCAAGAGAGATTCAGATCTTTCAAGTTGTTGTTATAATAATGGTATTTCAAGTTGATTTATAATTCTCGTATTTCAAGAAAAGATTTCTGGCAAGGTGAGGTTTAAAGAAAACCCAAACCAAGAGAGATTTATTTCAGTTCAAGGTGAGGTTTTTTCAAACCAACACCGAGAATTTGGTGGGGGTGAGACCAACACACCCAAGGCACACAGCTTCCTCTCTCCCAGGACAGACCTACCAAAGAAATGAAGTAATTTAGTTGACAGAACCATAAAAAAATAGTTGAACATCTAGTTCATAAAGCTGTACACAAATGAAATATTACCGCCCATTTAGAGTAATGTGTGTATAACATTTTCAACACAATTTCAGAGCTGTATGTGTCTGAAACATTTTTGTACATTAATCATAATAGCTCATTGTACATAATGTTAATGAAAAAAATAAACCCTCAAAAAACTAACTTACCAGTTCTTGAGAAGAAATATCTGCCTGGAGAGCGAGTGTCTACTGTTAAGAAAAGTAAAAGTATTTCAATGTCATCGTCGTCTTCATAGAAAGATAAATGTAATGGCAGCATTTGTGTGTCTATGCGAACTCACCACAGGTCAATGTAGGACGGTCACCACGATGAGTATCTGCCGTTAAAAGAAGGGAATTCATATTAAAGTCATTGGCCGGGTTTCCCAGATTCGATCGTTCTTAAGGACTTAAGAAGGCTCTTAAGAAGGGTTCGGCTAAGAAGGAGCGCTAAGATAGGGGTGTTTCCCAGACGCGTTCTTAACTGCCTTCTTAAGATCCCGCCAAAGAAGCTTCATAAGAAGCTCTTAGAGGGAGCTGCCCACCGCCGTGGTGCTGAAACTAAGTCAATCAATGCCATGCAAATCGATCACCCACCACTTTATCAGCGCATAAATCACACACAACACCCTGTTTCTCTAAACTTCTTTTCCTTTTCAACCATGTGTTCTGTGGATCATTTTGCGTCATTTCCTAGATTTCAAGCCCTATAGCCTACATGATAGTTGGTATGGGTTGTGTGATGGTAGTGGGTTTAATGTTGGGAGTAGGGGGGTGGCACCCTATGTTGAAGGCAGCGTAATGTTTCCTCCCAATCCAGCACGGATCCACCAGGGAGGGATTGTGGATTGGGATCAGTGTGCCATCCACGACACCAATCACCCGGGGGATCCCAGCCATGGCATGAAATCCACGGTGGACCTGGCGGACCTCGTCCCGTATGGTGGGCATTCTGATGTGTGTCCGGGCATGGCGCAGGAGGATCGGTGTCACGGCTGCCACACTCCGTGAAACCGATGCCTTGCTGAGGCCGGTGCCGTCCCCAACCACCTCCAGGAAGCTCCCCACTGCGTAAAAATGCAGCACGGCCAGGAGCTGCACCTCCGGGCTGAGGGCAAAATTGCATCGGGTTGCCCTCTGACGAGGCGTTGGATCTCCACACGGGGAAGCCGGTACTTGGACTGGACAGCCCGGTCCGACAGCACATTCAGTGGGGAGAAGTGCTGACGCACATAGGCATTTATATAAACTGTCTGGCTTCGCGCACGGCGACGCTGTTGATTAGCAGCGAGAATATGCTGTATTGCAGCCATGGTGTCTCACACGCGTGGACTTCAGCAACGCCTTTATATAGACTAGCAGGTGGAGCCTCTCTTGATGAGGTTCCAGCCGAGTTCAATTACACCTGTCAGTTTCCCTGATATCTGTGAAATACCACAGGGTTGTTGATGTTTTTATAGCTAATGTAAACTCATATGCATATGCCGAATGTGTGTGAAAACGTAATGAGTGATAGTAATGATGATTCATTTTATTTATGTGCTACAGGAACACATGGGCAATTATTTATTTTTATATCTTTATTTTTCTTCTTATGCTATTATTTTTCTTGTTCTGCAGCTGTGGGCGCACATTTATCATCACGCATGGTTTTAGTATTCCTTTGAGTGTCAGATATAACTTTCCCTGATGCAGCTGCAGTGAGCGTTTGGTCGCTAAGAAGGCTGTTAAGAGTGGGTCAGGCTGATCTTACATTTCCTTCTTAGTGAAAGATCTTCTTAAGCTAAGAACGACTCTGGGAACACGTCCTTCTTTCACAGCGCTCTTAGAACGCTCCTAAGAAGCTCTTAGCGCTTAAGAGCTTCTTAACGAATCTGGGAAACCCGGCCATTGTCTATTGTGAAAGTGTATGGATGTGACCCATTATCGACGATTCAAACTCTGATGTTGACGACATATTAGGATTGGATTTCTAAGCAGGGATGTTTAGATATGCTGTAGGTGTCTATTTACATATTAAAGTACAATGCTGTGACATAACGTTTTATATTTGGAGTATAAGCTAACTCCATTTACATTTTCGTAAAATTCCGAGTGTCGAGAGCTAGCCGACCTATAATGGGCTCCCCGGCTTACTATACAGTACACTAATGCCAATTTGGTTTATTTTATCGTTACTACAGTACAGTAAGTCAGAGCATAAGAAAACTCACCACAAGTCAGTGAGGCGTACAGCAGTCACTTGGACAAGCACTGTAAGAGAGAAGATTGTTTTCAGAAATTATTTCCACCCATTGACTCCGAGTCATAATTTTTCAGCTAGAACAGCAGACCATGGTTAGCTACCTAGCTAACAAGAATGCTCATTACTGTCGCGCTCGAGCTAGCTACGGTAGTCTGGTTATAACAGTTAGCTAGCTAGTTAGCTGTGTTAAAACGTACGCTTTCTAGATAGCAAGTTGGTAGTACTAGAGGTACTCCTGTAAATACTTAAATAGCCTACCCCAAGGTAAACATCATTTCGTATAATATTTTTTTATATCTATTACCAATGTTTACCAACCTTTCAAGCAAAATAACTGGACTTACCTGTCGAGTCAACTGTAGCAACTGCTTGAAAATGACAGTTGGCTTGTTAAGTTTCAGGTTGAGCGCGTGACTCGATGAGCGGAGCAGTTTAACAAACCTATGTTTCATTGACTTCCATTGATTTTAAAACATGACCATTTCAAAATATAGAAAGATGGGGGGTTTAAAGCTGTAAACAGCTGGTCAATAGAACACATTGATGTTTGAATGGAGTAGGTAGCTTAACCCTTGTGTTATCTTCGGGTCGTTCTGACCCATCAGTCATTGTGACCCACCGTCGTATTGCGACAACTTTACCGCATACAAAAACAAAGTGAAGCATTTTCTTTTAACCGTTGGGCTGTCTCAGACCCCCCACATTGCGAAGGTTAAAAGAAAATTATTTGTATTTGTTTTTGTATTGGGTAAAATTGGGTAAACACAACGATGGTTCGTTATGAACCTTTGGGTCATGTGACCCGAAGGCAGCACGAGGGTTAAACATGTAGTGAGCAGCAAGGAAGTACATTTGTGACATTTAAACCTATTAATGTTTTAAGTGCTTTGTGCTGCCATATTGCATAAATACGAACAGTTACTAGTAGCTCTATCAATATCATAGCAGACAAAAGTATGTCAGCAGTATGAAGGTGAAAAAAGTGTTGCTTTAAAACCAGAATGGTGAGACAGTGTTAAAGGTATATCTGTCATTGTCATGCATTGCAATATTTTCTTACGGTTGACAAAGGAGAAAAAAGAGTGAAATGAAAAGGGTATCTTATTTAATTTCATAAATGTTAAAGCGTTATGTTAGAGCTCAATGCTCTTAAGACAGTCACCCCCATTACCCTGTGCAACCCCAGTCAACACTGTGGAGTCCTTCCGCGATTGGGAACAGAACATCAGCTCCCTCACCAAGAAAGCACAACAGAGGATGTACTTCCTACAGCAGCTGAAGAAATTCAACCTGCCAAAGACAATGATGGTGCACTTCTACTTCCACGTCTGTTTGAAGTTTCTTGCGAATAAAACCCATTCTGATTCTGAAAAGTATTAATAATTGAAAGATGTAAAAACAGAAATACAGTTTGAACAGTGGAACAGTTTTTCTATATAGTGATGAAGAGCGTTGGCCAATCGGATTGGTTCCTTGTTTCTTGTAACGTAGCAACGGATGGTCATTGTCAGCAAACCTAGAATCTAGGTTTCAGGTTCAAGGTGGAGGAGAAACTAATCATGTGTGCACACCCAGTCCTGTTCAGACACTGAATTTAAAGATGACATAAATATAATAATCCATGGTGCAGGTTTGCCGATGTTGTCGTTGTCCCTGGTGAGTTTTTTTAATACTTTTAAATTCAATCTCGTCACATTACGTGACTTTGTTGTGCAACTGCAAAAGCTACTCTAACTCTGATAAAAATGCTGCTGCAAAAAGGCTGAACTATTGTGGGTAGTAGATAAGATCATGTTACATCTAGCCAGCGGATCAAGTATGTCAAAGTGGTATTTGTACAGAACACCGTACTGTAGGCGTGAATAATGCATGCATGGTCATCATCGTCGTCCATCTTTGTTCGAAGCGAAGCTAGAGAGAGGATTCAATGGGAGATTTCCTACAGTAAGCTAGATCTACTGCTTCAAATTGAAAACGGAGACGATATTTTGATTACAGACAAGTTCCTTAACCTCTGTTGTCAATATCGCCGATAAAAAGTAAATACTGTTACGAAGCATTTGTTTTTAGGTAACGAACGATAGACGTAACTAGCTAGCTATGTGACCTTGTTTCGCCGTTCTATAGCAGTTATGATGACAGCGTTGTAAGCACTCGTCACTAGAATGGCCATAACTTTAAAACAAAAGATCATATTTCAAATCTGTCTGCTGTTCTACATTGCCCACACAATTATGTATATATATATCAACTCTAACATGGCCTGTATCTTGTATTGAAAGTGCTCGAAAATTAGCTTGTCTAATGTATGGTGGACTGAGAAAACATTTGTCAAAGCGGAGCGAGCGGATGTCGTGGGAGAATTCCTACTGTGTTAGATTTACTGCTTCAAATTGAAAACGGAGAAGAAATTTAGAGTAAAGACAAGTTTCTTAACGTCTGTGTTCAATATCGTCAACTAAAAGTAAAAACTTTTCAGTTACGAAGCTTTTGTTCGTAGTAACGCCAGCTGCAGTAAACCTTTCGTGACCCCGGTTTGGCTGTTCGTGACAGTCGGATATGACAGTGTTGAGCCTTGATTTTTGCAGATTTCTGTGAAACTTTCTTAAAGAAAAATAATCTAGCTAGATTATGTACACTTTAAATTCAATGTACATACCTTATTTGGCCGATTGTGGAAAAAAGTAGAACCGTTTTTAGTTATGGAGAGCCATCGCGCTAGCTTGGAATTGCGTTATCCCACTCAACACTTCAGTGGTCATAACTTTTAAACAAAATAGTCTATCTTAAATCTGTCTGCTGTTCTGAATTCACGACAAAAGTAGGCACATTTCATACGCTCTAACTTATCCTCTATCTTGTAGTGAAAGTGGTTAAAAATGAGGTTTTCTAAAAAAGTTATGCAGACGGAGAAGACTTTTGTCAGAATGGCTCTGTGAATTCGTCTTGATAAAGGATGATTTGTCTAACATGATCATATAAATATTTACATCATTAGAAAGCCCTAAATCTTGTCTTCAAAATGGTATAAACAGTTCAGGTATATTATTTGAAAAAGTCTGCATATTCAGGCAGGAAAGTGTTAAACAGTGTCAAAAATTGACGCGGTGAGAAACAGTTCTGTCAGTGCATGACGTCACAATTGAATTTGACTTTTCATTTTTTTTCATTTTTTTTAGCACTTTAAACTTTAATACCTTAAAAACTTTAAAAGTTATCAATGAGAAAAGTAATAGCACACTAGAGCAGTTCAGACTTTATCAAATGAAGTTTGAACGGTGTTTCTAGCTTAAACGGTGTGAAAGGAGTAGGCGACAGAAAAAAGTGGGAGGAATAAAAAAAAAAAAAAATAATAATAATAATAAGTATGCAGAATAACAATAGTTTTTTTGCTTGCAGCAAACACACTAATAATATATATGTGAGAGAACAAAGGTTGTGCCCTTGCCGAAGGCAAAGCACACCCAATTAAACAACATGAACCGCTTGTAGCGGGGTTTGCTCGTTTAAGATTAGCAATACTTAATTTATAATAAAGTATGTAGTTCTTGGGGGGGGCACCACCTCTTATTGTTAAAGGGATAGAGGAAACCTTATTGAATAATATTTAAATAATAGCCTTCGTAATAATCAGTCTAATCTTAAGTCGTGAATTCTATGAAAGTAGAGCAGATCAGATAACGTGAGTGATACGCGAATATTATACACAATGATTTATTTAGGAGAATGTAATTATAATGAACAAATACCAGATAAGTTATGGGTTAGTCAGAGTAGTACAGTGGCTGGATGCAAATGAGGGCGAGCAACACAATGGCTGTGTAGAGCGCGTGTAAAGGGGGGAGGGAGAGAGAGAGAGGGGTAGAGAGGGACAGGTAGGCCTTTGTGGTAACAATGGACGAGCAAGGGCAACTGACTTAGCAAGGGTTAAGCTAACTCATTTGTAAGATACAATCAAACATCAACAATTTAATCACAACATGCCAATATGTCACAGGTAAGAAATATTGCAAATCGTAGTTACTTTTGTCGGTTTGAAGAAGGGTAGAGTCAATGGTTTCGTTATCGTCCAACGAAAATAGAACAACGGAATCTTTGGCCAAAGTTCCGGGCGCTCAGTGAATTTGCAGGTTGAGAGGAATAGTTTAGAAATGACGCGTTCACTTCAGTTTAATTCCTACGAACAAGCGAGGGTTATTGTACGTTTGGGGGTTTTATACTCCAAAGAACAAGGGGGGGTCCCCGTGAAGGTGACCTCTTTCATTGGTCAGTTTCCCCCCACCTGGGCGTCGTCCTGAGATCTGCCTAGGTGTGAAGTAGCTGTACCTTTTGAGTTCCGTTATTTCAACTGTCCATGGAATGCTCAAACTTCAGAATATAACAATACAACATTCGTAAATGGTTTTGTTAGTATGGTACAATCATTTTGATATCAAGATTGGCTGACTTAACTATACTTGAAGGGAAGTTATAATCAAACCTCAATTAAACAACGTTCTAAGTAAATGGGAAAAACACACATTATAACACATCAACTACTGTCATTGAAATAGTGTCCATGAGCCATGTAGTCCTTGAGAATATGTTTGTAAATCCACATAAGAAAGTTCTTCCTTGTAAATCCTTTGTCTGATACTGTGGGCCGTGTGGCCTCTGTATCTGACCCCATGCTGGGTCAGAAGCTTTGAAGCTTCTCCTCTGGGAGAAGGACAAAGGGGGAAGACCCTTTCCTTGTCGGGGGTAGGAGAAGGTGTGATGGTACCGTGCTTTGTCTGTGGACTGTGCTACATGCTTTAAGTGCAAGTGTACCTGTGGAAAAAAACAAGCAACAATAATAAAAACAATATATCACAGCGAGTACAACATTTTAAAATCAGTTACCACTAACCACAAGAGCAACAAGTCTCTAAGCAAGAGTCATTGTGATCCTTGAGGAAACTAACATTGGGTCAAGCGAACCAGAGCCATAGAAAAAGAGAGTTGCGACACTTCCATAGACTCCCATTGTTATCGAGGAATGCGGAAGTAAAGCGTGTCACATGCGACCTGTAGTTCCAAACATTGCATTTTCCACCGTTCAACCCCATTCATTTTCAGTGTCTCCAAAGCAAGTTAGCTGGTAAATTGATGAAAATCCTTATGAATCCTTCATATTTTTTACCACCACATATCAATTGTTATTAGTAGTATTTCATATAGCTAGCTTTAGATAAAGTTTATCGTAAGATTATAGCTTGTTTGATTCGAAACGCAGTTAGAGCTAGACTGTAGGTCTAGGTAGTATCTAACATAAGCAACACTTTTACTGAAGCTAGCTAGAGAGCACGTGTATCATAACCAGAAGTCAGTTGGCTTATAGTCTGTCAAATTAGTTCTAATTATTGGTGTTCGTTGGCATACAAAGTAAGTCTTCTATATATAGCTCTTATTAGCCTAGTTATTAGAGCTAGCAACAATGAATTGCAGATTAAGGGGTCCGAAGCAAGTTAGCTGGTAAATTCACGAAAATCCTGCATTTATTCATATTTCGACCACCACATATCAATTGTTATTAGTAGTATTTTATATAGCCAGCTTTAGTTAAAGTTTATCGTAAGATTGTTAGATTCTAAATGCAGTTGGAGCTAGACTGTAGGTCTACGTAAGCAACACTTTTACTCTAGCTAGCTGTACATGTATCATAGCCAGAAGATCACCGGATCACTACAAACAAAAGGAGTGGAAGAACACAGGACATATTGTACAATAAAATGTTTTATTGAATGCAGTTGGTTGCCTTGTTTATTCTGTTCTATTTACCAAACTCCTTTCTTGTCTTAAATTGAGCAGTTGCTGGTGATAATGGTTAGATTAAACTTGCATCAAGTACTACAAATATAAGTGTTGTTAATGTGGTAGGCTAAATTGTAAGTGGGCTGATGAATAAAAAAACGTTTAACAAGACCCATTTACTTCAACCGTCTAAGGTTAAACGTTAAGTGGAACAATATAGTCCTCATTAGGCTACTGTTTGGTATGTACAGTATGGTAGCTAGCATAGCCATTTCTAGCTCTGCTTCACAATATTGCGTTATGTATAAGTTCATGTAATACATACATGTTAATAAAGTATCAGACATACGTGATACAACACACCAGTGACATTATGTGTTAATATACCGAAAATGTCCGTGAATCGAGATGGTGCTGCTGTCTGTCCCGCCGAAAACCATTCAAACAGGTTGACAGCAGTGGGGGTTTTGTTTAACTACAGGGAGCTACCGGAACCACGTGACAAAAAAGCTCTAGCTTTTTTCCTGTGTTTCACTGGCAGTGAGTGTTCACAATGTTGTATTTCACTCCATTCTACACCAAACACGTCAGGGAGGACTGCCTTTTGTAGATACGAGTCTGCTGAAGATAGCCAGAATATCGGATTTCTTTAACCGAGCCTGTTTCATTCATCATTTGCCTGAGAAAGCGACTTCTGTTGGCGAGCTTTATTGAAAACCAATCAAACCGGTTGACAGCAGTGGGGTTTTTTGGAACTACAGCGAGCTACATGAACCACGTGATCACATGTCGGCAAGATCAAAGCGTGTCGCAACTCTCTTTTTCTATGGCTCTGAAGCGAACCAATCCTAAGTACCGTTGTACTCCCGGAACAAGTGCGTCTTGAGCCTTTTCTTGAAGGTGGAGAGACAGTCAGTGTCTCTGATGGAGGTGGGGAGTTGATTCCACCACTGGGGGGCCAGACAGGAGAAGAGCTTGTGTTGGGACCGGGCGGTCTTGAGCGGTGGGACCACCAGGCGGTTGTCTGAAGAAGACCGTAGGTGGGGGTGTAAGGCTTACTGAAATTATTATGAAATGTTATGTTCTACTAGCCATTTGCCTATTTAGCAAGTCACAGTATTTCAAAGCCCTGATAGTGTAACTGAGACGACACAGTAAATAATTCCTCTTTCAATTCCTCTTTCAATACTCTCTCTTGGAAGTCGCTTTGGATAAAAGCGTCTGCTAAATGCATAAATGTAAATAAGCCCCCTTTCCAGTGTTGAGCATTAAATTAGCTGCACGGTCTGTAGAGATCTTGGGACGAAGCCACTTTTTTTGTTCTAAAACCGGGCTATACGCCGCTTAGAAATATAAGCCGAACACCCACAATAAAACTGTAAAATCGGGATACAAGTCGCGGTTTTATTTACGAAAAATACGGTATTCAGAATTTCTTTTTGTTTACCAAAGCTTCCAGTTGAGTTGTGGGCGCATCATGCATGATGTGACTGGTTTTCCCGAGGCTACTTTTAGCGCGGATAGGGGGTCAATGGTCCTCGAATGATCGCTAGATGGCGCTTCTCTGATTGGGAGTCTGATGGCCCAGCTGTTAGGGAATTGGACCATTAATCAGAAGGTTGCCGGTTCAATTCCCAGACGTGAAAAATTACGTTGTGTCCTTGTGCAAGGCACTTCACCCTACTTGCCTCGGGGGAATGTCCATGTACTTACTGTAAATTGCTATGGATAAGAGCGTCTGCTAAATGTAAAGACATCTTTGCTTCTTGCATGCAGCCAAGGCAATGTCGGAAACTGGCAATTCAAACATGTTTAGGATCACGAATACTCAATTTGTCTATACAAATTACGATCCCATCCCCCCTCCTAATCAAGTAGTGAGTCGGCAGATTTGATTTTGAGTGAAGTATCCTTAAATACAGTTAGGTCCATAAATATTTGGACATTGACACAATTTTCATCATTTTGGCTCTGTATACCACCACAATGGATTTGAAATGAAACAATAAAGATGTGCTTTAAGTGCAGACTTTCAGCTTTAATTTCAGGGTATTTACATCCAAGTCAGGTGAACAGTGTAGGAATTACAACACATTTCATATGTGGCCCCCCCATTTCAACTTTCAAGAATGCCTTCTATGTGTTCTGCTTACATTTTTGTCATGCGTTTGTTTTAGCCTACATCCACGGACTAAATAGAATGAATAGGCAATTCCTCGGACATTGCATAGTGCACAGGATACATTTTTCTTTATTTGACCTAGTAAACCGTGAATACATCTTTCAGGCTGTTAAGGTGCGATGTCCCATCCCCCTTTTAATGATTGATCGCATAGTGAATCAATAGATTTATTGTTGCCGCTATTGGCATAACAAGAATTGCGCTTACCTATCTACACACAAATGGCTATGTTGTGAAGCAAGTGCACTTCATAGAATTCAATAAAATTGTTGTCAGAATTTTCGATAGGCTATACATCCATCCATCCATCATCTTCCGCTTATCCGGGGTTCGGGTCGCGGGGGTAGCAACCTAAGCAGGGAGGCCCAGACTTCCCTCTCCCCGGCCACTTCCACAAGTTCTTCCTGGGGGACCCCGAGGCGTTCCCAGGCCAGCCGAGAGACATAGTCCCTCCAGCGTGTCCTGGGTCTTCCCCGGGGCCTCTTCCCAGTGGGACGTGCCCAGAAGACCTCACCAGGGAGGCGTCCAGGAGGCATCCTTATCAGATGCCCGAGCCACCTCAACTGGCCCCTCTCAACGCGGAGGAGCAGCGGTTCTACTCTGAGCCCCTCCCGGATGACCGAGCTTCTCAGCCTATCTCTAAGGGAGAGCCCGGACACCCTGCGGAGAAAACTCATTTTGGCCGCTTGTATTCGCGATCTCGTTCTTTCGGTCACTACTCACAGTTCGTGACCATAGGTGAGGGTAGGAACGTAGATCGACTGGTAAATAGAGAGCTTTGCCCTTTAACTCAGCTCCTTCTTCACCACGACGGACCGATGCAGAGCCCGCATCACTGCGGACGCCGCACCGATCCGCCTGTCGATCTCACGCTCCATCCTTCCCTCACTCGTGAACAAGACCCCGAGATACTTGAACTCCTCCGCTTGGGACAAGATCTCCTCCCCGACCTGGAGATTGCACTCCACCCTTTTCCGGTCGATAACCATGGCCTCAGATTTGGAGGTGCTGATTCCCATCCCAGCCGCTTCGCATTCAGTTGCGAACATCTCCAGTGAGAGCTGAAGGTCACGGCCCGATGAAGTCAACAGGACCACATCATCTGCAAAAAGCAGCGACCCGATCCTGAGGTCACCAAACCGGACCCCCTCAATGCCCTGGCTGCGCCTAGAAATTCTGTCCATATAAGTTATGAACAGAATCGGTGACAAAGGGCAGCCCTGGCAGAGTCCAACCCTCACCGGGAATAAGTTCGACTTACTACCGGCAATGCGGACCAAACTCTGGCACCGGTCGTACAGGGACCGGACAGCCCCGATCAGGGAGTCCGGTACCCCGTACTCCCGGAACACCCCCCACATGAGCCCCCGAGGGACACGGTCGAACGCCTTTTCCAAATCCACAAAACATGTGTAGACTAGTTGGGCGAACTCCCATGCACCCTCCAGAACCCTGCCGAGGGTATAGACCTAGGCTATACATATAAATCTTATTTAGGTTATAAACATCTGAATTACATATTTGTGCAAGGGAGTCCTTGCAACAACTGATGATAGAAAAGCGAATTGCAGCCTTGAAAGACAGGAGAAAAATGCCTGAATGTGCAGCCGGCAGAGAAAAATAGCTTTAAACTAGATTTTCCTGGTGTGATTAAAAAAGAAAATAATACTGGGTGATAAAACAAACACTAGGATTTACATTTATGAATTTAGCAGACGCTTTTATCTAAAGCGACTTTCAAGAGAGAGCTTGGAAGCGAGAGAGAGGGGGGGGGGGTGTAAGGCTGGAGGAGAGACTTGATGTAGTCGGGTGCAGTCCCGTTCACCGCTCGGAAGGTCAGTACCAGAGTCTTGAATCTGATACGGGCCGTGATGGGAAGCCAGTGGAGGGAGATGAGGAGCGGGGTAACATTGGAGCGTCTGGGTAGATTGAAGACCAGACGGGCCGCCGCGTTCTGAATCCTCTGGAGAGGGCGGGTTGCGCATGCTGGGAGACCGGCGAGCAGCGAGTTGCAGTAGTCCAACTTTGAGAAGACAAGTGCTTGGACTAGCAGCTGGGTGGAATGCTCAGATAGGTATCTCCTGATCTTGCGGATGTTGTAGAGGGTGAATCTACACGACCGGGAGACCGCAGCAATGTGGGCTGTGAGGGAGAGCTCGTCATCCATGGTCACCCCAAGGTACCTGGCAGAGAATGAAGGGGTCACCTTCGCCGATCCCAGGGTGATTGAGAGATCGTGGGAGATGGAGGGTTTGGACGGGATGATGAGGAGTTCTGTTTTGGCGAGGTTCAGCTGGAGGTGGTGCTCAGTCATCCAGGCGGAGATGTCTGTGAGGCAGGCCTCAATCCTAGCTGAGATCCCCGGATCAGGATAAGTCATGAAAGCTGGATCCTGGGATTTGATCGAGTGTTAATTATATATATTATATATTTTGTTCAAAAACAATCACACCCAGTTTGAAGGCATGAAAAGGTCTAGAATCTTTCAAGGGGGATTTCTCTGCTAGAACATTCCAGCTTTACCAACATTTAGATATACGCATATCTAATTCAACTATTTTTGTATGACATAATTTGAAATCTTACAATCTGCACTTTCACAATCTGTACAAAACAGGGAATAACCCAGGCCCCTGTACTACGAAGCAAGTTCAACATGCCCATGATAAATTCTCGTTTTCTTGCTTCACTAAGCCTAACAACCGCAATAGCGCAGAGCAGTATTACGAAGGTGGTTATCAACTCCTTAACTCAACCCAGGTTTCCTCAATTGAATGATGTCACATATTCAGTGCTACATCGGGAGTAGTTTTTGGTGAGACGTGTTTCAAACTGAACATGACCTCCATTTATGGAAAGGTTTCAGGATAGATTTGCCTATTGAAGTTAAATTCTGAAAATATCCACTCTCTGTACATGAGATGTTGAAAATAAAATGATGTTTTTATTTTAGGTCAGTGTGTGTTTAATTGAGTTAATACATTTAATGTGGGTTTTGTTAGGAAAGAAGAGTTATGTATCATTGGTTAAAGTTTGTTTCCTTAGATGTTATTGGGTGTGCTTTGCCTTTGGCAAGGGCACAACCTTTGTTCTCTCACATATATATTATTATTATTATTTCTTTTTGCCCCCCTAAAACTCAGTCAATATTTGGCCTACATAGACAACATAAGGTGTCAAAAGTTTCGTCTTGGTAGCGATTGAGTTGCTTCTATTGGAATTTACGTTCCGTTGCATGGTTTAGGCTCAAGTTAAGTTTTTGTGGCGAAAAGTGAAGCTAACGGTGGCTAATTTGCTAGCCACAGTCACTGACGTTACTAACGTCACGAAAACACGCGTCACTACCTTTGGCAGAACATTCATTTCGCATCTGTTAACTTGGGGGATAGCTAGGCTAACTATAGCTTTACTGCAAGGCAGCTGCAGAAACGCCACAAGCAAAGAGGCCAGGGTGATAACTATTTACTCATTTTACTTTGTGATATGACACACAATTGTGATGTGTAATGTACAATATAAGCTGATATTATTAAGGAAGTACATCTACTTTCGGAAACAGTAGTCTACTATTTCACTGAAGTATTAGCATCATGACATTAGCCTGTGTTGCCCGGGCAACATATACTACAGTGGTCTATGATGTATCTGTTTTCAATCGTTAAAATAAACATTCCTCACATATACATTTTCGTTGTAGGATTTATTCTGACATTAGTAAACGATTTGTTGGTGAAATTACCATTACCTGTGGTTTCAAACCAGTGTAGCTCACTGCAACGCTGTAGCTTACGCGAGACACACTACAAAAACATCTACAGTACACAGCTGTTTAGGAAGTCAAACGGCGACAGAACATGTTCGGCACTCCCCTTACTTAAATCAAAAGTCTATCTAACTACTAATCTGAACTTCATTGCCACAGCCTAAACGTTGTCAATCTGTTCATGAAAATAATTAATTTCAGCCTAAACCGTACAACGGAACGTTAAATCCAATTCAACCAACGCAATCGCTACCAAGACGAACACAGCAGTAGTCTACTGTACTGTAGTAGTACAATTTACCGGGGCAGCTTCTCCACACAGGGCTATATCGCATTTTGCGTTGTTACTGACAATGATCGCTACCAGTGAGCTTTTTATGAATGAGCGATTTTCCACTAAATAAATGTCAAGCTTATTTACGTTTTGGGGGGCATATTTTCAGTTAGAAGATGGTACTGTTTGAATCGCGATTCCATCTTCTACTGCCGGGTAACGTCGTAGAATAATCTTCAAAGGGGGTTCTTTATTAATGAATGAATGCAATGAGTACGCTAAATGCCTGAAAATATCATGAGAAGGGAAAAACTTAAAATGACGTTTAAGTCATAGAGATTAGGTCAATTTTTACACCGGTCTGACAAATGTAAATGCCAAATTCGTTTTGATTCAACGATGAGGCTGCCTCTTTCCTCTTGGAAATGAGAAGACATCTATTTCATTCTACACTTCACTCGTATTTGCAGTTGTAAATGAGCAGCAAAAAAAAAAAAGCTTTTAAATCTATGTAATCTTTATAAATAATAAGTATGCATTTTTATATAAAATATACAGAAATATCAGTTGTAAAAATGTCATTCAAAAACGGACCCCTGTGCAACCGACGAAAGCAAGCACACCCTACAATTTCCCCAGAAATTGTACCCTCTCTAGTTCTAGTTTATTTTTGCAAATTAAACCACAACATGCATATGTCACAAGTAAGAAATGTAGCAAGTCGCAGTTACTTTTCTCGTGTGAAGAAGAGGGGTCAAATTTTCGGTGGTCGTTGTCAAACGGTCGGTATAGAAAAAAGGGATCTTTCGTCAAAGTTCCTTGTAATCCAGTGAGTTGCTGATTGAGAAGAATAGATTAGAGTGTCACTTCAGGTGAATTCCTACGAAAAAAGCGTGGGTGATTGTTCGTCGTGGGTCCCGAGATTCACGTATAGGTGTGAATTACCGGTAACTTTGGGTTCAGTGCTTAAAATGTTCATGCATTGCTTATACTTCAAAAAATAACAATACAACATTCCAGTGTTGTAGTCAAGACCACCTAAACCGAGACCAAGTCATGACCAAGACCAGAGTGTATCGAGTCCGAGACAAGACCAAGACTTTGAGAGGTCAAGACTGAGTCAAGACTAGAGTGTTCATAGTTGGAGCTCTCCTTGT
This sequence comes from Osmerus eperlanus, assembly GCF_963692335.1. Lineage (NCBI taxonomy): Eukaryota > Metazoa > Chordata > Actinopteri > Osmeriformes > Osmeridae > Osmerus > Osmerus eperlanus. The sequence continues at coordinate 20,553,812 of NC_085025.1, forward strand.
AGTCATGACAAGGGACGTTTATCCAGTACTTTCTCCTGACCCCCGAACATCTATCACCTGACACATAGACGCAATATACTCTTATTAATAGCAAGCTTACATGAGAACGTACTAACTAGTATCCAATGACTAGTTCTATTGATTAGTGAATAATGTAAGCACACAGGAAATCCCAATTTCTTCCACGTGCCAGAGTGACCAACGCAAAGTCGCTCTGGATAAGAGTGTCTGCTAAATGACTAAATGCATGTCAAACAAGGCTAAAACGAAAATAATCAAAAAAAACAAAAGGCACTTCACCTACTTGCCTCAAGGGAATGTCCCTGTACTTACTGTAAGTCGCTCTGGATAAGAGTGTCTGCTAAATGACTACATGTAAATGTGTCTTGTCTGTTATAGTCCATTCATTTTATGATAAAAGGTAGGACAAATTGCAACAGAAGCAAACTCAACTGATTTTGTATCCTCACTATGTCCTGAGTAAGGAAAAAAAGCCCCAAAGAATCCCATTAGGGGAAAGTTTAGAAAAAGACACAAATATAGCCTATTCATACGCCTATTCATTCTTTTTCTCACATGAATATGGTAAAGATTTTAACCTTTAGATATCACCATGAGTTGATTACTTACATCAAGACAAACAAAAAATTTATTACACGTTTTTTGAAATTGTTAACATGGGCAAACGGTGCATAATCTAATAAGGTATGTGCTAATTTGCATAAATACCACAACCGATCTAAACGTTGGGTATAGCCAGGTAAAAATGTATTTTTCTTGTTGACATATAACAGTGAAAGACTTAATGTTAAGGTCTGAATGGAACCCATTTAGGATACCCATGAGCATAAATACATAGAGGCAGGAAGAAGTACTTTAAACCAGCCTTTATTAATTATTATTGCAGAGATGGGGTTTGGGGCTGGGTCGTCTCACCAATAATAGTCGTACCACAGCTAAACACACATCCAGATATTCCCAATAAATTGTAGTTGATCACCAGGTATGTTTTATTAATGTAGGTTGAATAATCCATGTAGGAGAAACAAAAGGACATTTTTCTTACCTGAGTTACAGCTTAGTGACAGTTGATTGACAGTTGAGTGGACCTTGAATGAATGACTGAATCTCTGCCCCTTATGGTGACATTTGTTTGCCTCTATAGTCTTTTACTGTAAGATGTCAACAAGATTCTACCATACATTTTCACCTGGCTATATCCAATGTTTAGATATGTTGTGGTATTTATGCAAATTAACGCATACATTATTATGCCCATGTTAACAATTTCCAAAACCATGTAATACATTATTTCTTTGTCTTGATGTAAGTAATCAACTCATTAATTTTCATGGTGATATATAAAGGTTAAAATGTTTACCCTATTCACGTGAGAAAAATAATGAATAGGCTATGTTTGGGTCTTTTTCTAAACTTTCCCCTAATGGGATTTTTTGGGGCTTTTTTTTCCTTACTCAGGACATATTGAGGATACAAAATCAGTTGAGTTTGCTTCTGTTGCAATTTGTCCTACACGGTAAAAAAAAACATTGTAAAAAAATAGGAACAATCTGGCAGCTGGGACGCCAGATTAAACCCATTAAAATATTAATATTATTATTATGAAATTAAGTGTTTTAACAGAAGATTTTGGTGAAAAATGTATTAATATTTGTACATTTTTGTGTATTTTTAAGTAATAACATTTGGTTGTAATTTGTATGTAAAAATATAAATGTGCAGTTTGCCATTGTCTTTATCTGTATTTCCTGTAATTCAGAAATTCAGAAAAAAACACGGATTTTGACACCGCCAAAGTTTCGCACTAGTAGACAGAGTTTTGCATCCGTAAAAAAGTGTTGTATTATGCGAAATATTTTTGACCAACACATTTTTTACGGATGCTAAACTTTCTGCGGATGCAAAAACTTTGCATGATTTAATTGTAGTTATTTCAAAACATTGCACACAAAACGTTACCTGTCGAATTGTATACAAGGTAGCGGCACTCCTCAGGTCCATCAAATACGGGTTGTTTGTTTAGCCTTTTCATCAGCAGTGAGTGAATTCTCTTTTTGGGCCACCTGTATCGATACTTTCTTCAAACCTGCCAGCATCGTCAGAAAACTTCACAAAGAGGTCCTTCATTTCTGAGAATGTTCCCCTTTTGAATCCTATGGCGGCTCCATCCCAGATCTCAAAGCGGTAGATCTTAAATCTGCTGACAGCGTGCCGGTCAATCTGTAGTGCCAGGTTTGCAATGACTTCAGATATAGATGGATGTTCCACCCTACCAACAGCCAGATCATAAGCATGTTGCCTCGCAACTTATCGCAAGATGATAGCAGGCACATATGATTTAAAAAAACAACAGTGGTAGTAAGGGTAACGATTTCTTACTCTGAATCCTTTGGAATATCATGACTGCCTACATCACTGCCAGAGTCCTCATCATCCTCTATTACAATGGGTGCATAGAGTTGCGTGTATTTGCTGGGAAATTAGGAGACGTATTGTTGACGTTTACAAATTGTCATGGAAATTTTGGAATACAGTTATAATGTGTGTGTTTCATATATGAGGAATGTGTTTTAACGGAAGTCTAAAGTTGATTAAGAGTCAACTACATTTGGTAGAGATGCCATTTGCAGTTTTATAACTAGGAGACGGGAAGTCTGGGTGACCTGAGAGAGTTCTGTCACCTGGGGGGAAGAGACAGTTGGTCTGGAGACAAATGTGGATTCAACTGTATTGTTATTGTGATCTGCTGCTCTGACCCTTCCTGTAGACTTGTTTGAAGTGGCCCACACAAAGGACAGTTGACCATTTGACTGGTGAACCCCTGTGGTTTTACTATCTACTGGTTTGGGGAGAGAGGCCACAATGAAGAATCGTGGGACCTTGATATGAAGTCACTGTCACTGAGCAGTGCTGACCAATCACAGAGTTCAGAATAACCATTTGATCTAAAGTTTATATAAGGCAGGGTTTTGGGGTTGTTCTGTATCACTCTGGCGAACGACCTGTGGCTAGCACCTCCTTCGTTATGACTGATCACAAAGTACTTTGTTAAATCATGATCTGTATAAGCAAAATAAATTTATTGTAACCGCCATCTCTTGACTATTCAAATCTGCACAGTGCCACTGGAATTTCTGCCATTTCACTTGGTGGCCAGTAGGGGGATCCTCGATTGGTCTACGGCGTTCAGCAGGCGGCTCCCCTCGGCGAATTGATCTTCCGGCAAAAGCCGCCTTTCCTTCCGCCATGCGTGAGACAGCAGGGCCAGGGGGGGCGCCCGTTGGACGTTTTGTGGCTGACGCGGGGTCTTCAAAAGAACCGGTGAGATATTCTTTTGATTACTGTGTAATTTGAGTTGTCTAAATGTGTGTTGTTTAGACTATGGTCAATAATTCGGTTTAGTTAGTAATAGGGCGGAGACTGGAGAAGAGCTTTGTCCTGTGCGTTAGAGTCGTACAAATTGGGGGAACGTTGGAACGTTGGTCCCGTTGCGTTAGAGTCGTACAAATTGGGGGAACGTTGGAACGTTGGTCCCGTTACGTTAGAGTCGTACAAATTGGGGGAACGTTGGAACGTTGGTCCCGTTACGTTAGAGTCGTACAAAAAAGCATGCAGGAAATGTGCTGACGAGCGCATAAAGGGTAATAATTCACACGTGATATCGTGCTGTGTGTCTTTAAGGCCCTGGGAAATTGGGTCAGGAAATGTATTGATTTCTGAGTCCCAAGAGTAAATTGGTAAAAAGTATACTTCAGAGGATTGGTAAAGATTAAATTGGTAAAGATTAAATTGGTAAAGATTACATTGGTAAAGAGTAAATTGGTAATCAGCTGAGTGTTTCAAAAAAAAAAAAAAGTAAAGAAAAGGGAAAAAGTGAAGAAAGGCCTGAATTATGAAATTTCAAAGTTAGTAACGCGCGCGTGTTCATTTTTGTTTTAATTGCAAGTTATGTTTTTTGAGGTTAAAAGAAGTATGAGTAACTAATGGTGTCTATTATTCAACCTATATACAAATTACAAAAATCAAAATTTTAATTATTTTTCAAAACTTTAATTATTTTTCGGTTTGAATATTTGTAATTTAAGATTGTGCAGTTATTTTCATTGAAAGTTGGGAAGTCGGAATTTAATTGTTTTTAGAAACGAAAAGGAGTAATTGTGTCTTTATTTTCCGTTGTTGGTTATCGTTTATGGATTGTAATTCTGAAAATGAATGGTCTGGAGACAGAATTGACCTGTCCAAACATCGATTACATGAAGCAAAAGTATGGTAACGATAGTTTATTGCAAATGCAAATATGGATTGATAAATGTGGATTTTCGAGTGTGGAGTCGTTTTGTTTTAAGGACCTTATTGTATTGCGAAATGGGTTCGTGGAGAGAAATAGATACACGATTTTTTTTTGAAGTGGAGAAAAGAATAGATTTTAGCCTGATTGGAGAGCTTTTTTTCTGATTGGATGGAGATAGGTAGAGGGATAAAGAAATATTAGGACAGAATAGTGTGGGGAATTTTTCATCTATTTCCCCACAGATTCTGTTCCGCAAACAAATTTCGCCCCATCCGCAGCCAGGGGTGTTGCGGCAGGATGCGCGGGCGCATGAGGGTTTGCGGGAATGCGAGAACAGAATACGAAGAGGTCAGACATTTGCCATTTCTTCTGACAGCCGGTTATATCTAGGAAAAGTCAAGAAAGTAGGATCCTGGAATGTTTTTTATAGATTTGCTTTGGATTCCCGCAAAGATTGAAGCTTGTGCCTTGACTTGCAATTGCCATTGTGTTTCAAAGAAGGAAAGGTTAAAGTCCTCTCCGGAACAAAGGGTTTGAGTCCCTGTTGTGTTTGGAATAAGTGGTGTTGTGGGCTATGGTCGAAGCTGATGCAGAGCGTGTTGACATGCTGTTGAAAAACATGTAGGCCAACACGAATTGCTAGGTCAATCCAAAATGCGTGCTTTAATTGTGGGAATTTGAGCAAAATGTACGTGAATGTCCGGAGATGTGTCATCACTGTTGAAAGTTGTTTTGGAAATTGTGAGCGAACTCTCGCAAAAGCAGAGGGGTTCGTGACCGGAAGTTGAGTTCCGAAATGGTGGCGTACAATGTTTATCGGTTATGACACTGTTGGTAGAGGAGAGACGATTGACTTGTTATATTGTTTTACAACTCTGTGTTAACCGTTATATGTTTGATGTTAGACTTTACATCGGTCTGATTACCGCCAGAAGGCATTTGTTTTTGAAGACGGAGGCATTCTGTTTTGAAAATGCTAATGTTAATTCTTTGAATGAATTCTCCACTTGAAAAGAGGCGCATGCGCTTGAGCCTAGCGGAAGTTGATTCTTTCAGTGAAGCTCGTTCTGCGTGCAGTGCCCACACGTGAGTGCAAAAAAAAAAATATATATATCACTCATTTTATTGAGAATTTGACGTTGAATTGTGAAGTATATTGGTTGGGAAAACAGATGTGTGTTTCTGTTTCTTTGTCGAACTTAAGGAAATATTGTGTTGCCATACTCTTGATTTGGAAATTATGTACAGACCGATTTTCTATATTATGAGCTTGATTCGTTATTGAATAACGTGCTGGAAATTTAGTGTTTGGGTAGGATAATTGGTAAAAGGCCAGTTTTGGCAATAAAAGCGGTATTCATTTTAGGAATTACAATCCCGGGGTTATTGAAACTTTTATAGAAAGTTATGTGTTCAAACGGAAATGTTATGTTGTTTAAGGAATATTTTTGTTTATGTCTGGAAATGTTCGATGGTTTTATTTTTAATTTTGTGGAAGTTCACAGATGTTACTGTGGTTTAAAGAAATATGTAAAGGGTTATGAAGAAGTGATTAGAAAGATTGAGCCAGTCCGAGGGACTGAAGTGTATACAAGGGGAATTAGTTCGAGTGACCGAATTGCGATTGTTGTCAAGGGCAAAGGTACTACATATGTGTGTTAATTGCAGCTTGATATTTGAGATCCAGGATGAGTAACCGCATGACGCATGCGCAGATGGAAATTGAGAAATTGACTAAGACGAAAATTTAGAGAAATAGATAAATTTGAAGCGAATTTACATATTAATTTGGTTACTTTTGAAATATGTTACGTGATGAGTATTTTGAGACATTTGCTAACAAGGTTTTTGTTTGTTTGAGGACATTTTAAATGAGTTTCAGAAATTCTGAGGAAAGGTGGGGGCTACAAAAAAAAGTCCCGTTACGTTGAGTCTTACAAAGGTGATCCCAGAGGGTGTAATTCTGCATAATTATGTGAGTATTAATGGTGAAAGATGTGTCCATTTAGATGAATTCGAAGTTTGGTGGTTTACGAATGTATGATTTAACATTTGTTCTAAATCCTAGCCAAACAGGGAGGTAGGAGCCTTTCAGACTAGAACTTGTATTTACGAGCGGAAAATCTGTGGTGTGTGATGGTATCCATAAAAATGCAGAAATTAGACCCTGGTTCATAAATTAGTTCTACTTGGATTGGAAAAGTTATACTTTAGCAAAATTAAGTGAATAGCTGGTAAACGCCAACCATCTGTGTTGTTTAAAAGAGAAAAAAGGTTGAGAGTTTTTTGCTTTGTTCCAGAGCGCGCTGTTTGATGCGAGTTTGAAATGCGCGATTGTTTATTTGAGTTGATACACTAACAAAGAGTAATTGAGATAGCTGGTAAATATAGGAATATTCAAAGGTGTATACATTACATGCTTTGATAAAACTTTTGAGGTGTTAAAGAATAAGGTTTTGTTTTACGGGTTTATGTTAAATTGTGAATTTTAAGGTTTAAAAGAAAAAAGGAGAGTTTATATTTTCTTTTGTCTTAAGGGCATGGTACAATGTTTTGGGATAAACAGTTAGGCTGTGATGAGGTTGTATCATTATGGTATTGGTTCATAAAGAGGGTTATGATAATTTGGTTTTGAAATAATTTGGGAAGACTCATTAAGTCTGATAAATTGTGGTGTGATGGTTGTGCTAAGTAGCTTGTTCTGGACTGCAGCCAAAGCAAGTTATGAAGTTCTACCTATCTAACCTATATAGAAATATAGATGGGGTATAAGTTTGGTTAATGGTTACATTAAGAACATTTTATGGTCTATGTTTTATTTTGGAATCATACAGATTAAATTCTGGTTTAGGGTAGTGATGCTAGTTTTCTACAATGTCTTGGAAAAAGAGAGATTTAATTTGGTGAATTTAAATACAAAAAATTAAAAGGGAATCTAAAATGTAAAGGTATTCATTTGAACTGTTCCTAAAGGTTTTTTGAAGAAAAGATAATAAGAGACTAAAAGTTGAGGTTATTCGTAATTTGGCTGTTTTCTAAAATAGTTTTATTTTATACAAATTGGTTCAAAAGTAGTTTGCTTCAGTGTAAGCTTGTTAATTCATAAAAGGGAAAAGAGTTAAAATATGTACTGATAGTTAAATACATCATTGGTGTTACATATGATTTTGGGAAAGGTATGGAAACAGGAAGTTTCTTAGTTTGATCTGGGACACAACTTGCTGTATGCAAATGTGGAATTCACTCTAACAATTATGATTATTCCACAGGGAAAATGCTAGTGCTGATACTAGCTGGAGCAGTTTCTAGATTGCCTGAATGCATTGATGAACTAACTAGAATATGTTTTTGATGTTGATATGTTTACAGGAAGTGATGAGATGATGTTGCTATGTCCGGATGAGCCTAACTTGACAAATTTGGGCTTACAGGACTCTTTTGAGGAAAATTGTTGTGTGACCTTGATACAACATTTGTTATGGATTCTTTAAGGGAAGCGCAGGCTTCTTAGAGAGGAAGAGATGACGTTTAGGAATTTATGACTGACTGATGACTGACTGATCTAAACAGAGAGTGATTATGGGGGTTTTATGGTTTTATGAATTTAGCTTCAGTAGTTTGGATTTGTGATAGGATTGTGAGGGTTTGATATGATATTGCTGAGTTGAAAATATTGGACTGTATTTAACCCAGAGTGAGAATTTTGTTTTGTTTGAGTATATTTGATAAGAATTACAGAATACAGCGGACAGATGGAGAAAGGAATGGTGGAATGGAGATTCGAACTTGGACTAATCCACAAGAAAATGCGTTTTGGAAAAAGGAAGGATATGAGAATAAAAATGGAGGTTGTATGGTCTGCATAAAACATTTATCTTGAGATTTTGCTAAGTTAACACATGGAAAGATCATGCCTCTACAGTTTGTGTGATATCAAGAAGAATGCGTTATTTTGGCATACAAGAGGATTTGTAATGGATGCATAGACATTTTGTCAGTTATTCATATGTGGGATAAGTATTATGAGAAAAGGAATTTAAACATGATAAGCTTCACAGTTAAGGTTAGAGAAACCATTTGGGTATTGATAGATGGATTTTGTAGAGTTCAATTTTTGGAGAAGTGATACAAGAAGTCAGTTACCTTTAACTGACCTCTGTGAGAATGTGCTTGTTTATCACTGTGCAACCTTTTTGGAGTCTATTTTTGTGTGAGATTCACAGGCAGGTGAAGGAGACTATTCCTATGACTGGACCGCTGCATGATTTGATACCAGAGGACTGGATCGTGGTGAAGGACCTGAAACGCCTGGTAAAACCCAAGGTGGACGGGGCCATACCAGATTCTCCTGACGACTAATCCGGCGGTTAAGATCGAGGGGAGAGCAACGTGGATACACGCTAACCATTGCGTGCACCTTGTCTGGAGACGGAAGCAGAGGATACGCGTTCTGCGTAGTACCAAGGAATTTCCGAGCTGTGCGCAAAGTGCAGTGTTGTTGAAAGTTGCCCTGAGCAATTTGATCGTCGTTTGCAATCGATTCGACTAGACTACACCGCCTGACAGAAGTTTGCCTACATCCAACTGAAGATGGCATCCGTTCCGACAACCTGGACTTTGTGGTGTACGGGGTACAATGGGTTTTGTCTTGAGACTAGCATTTCTTATGTTAATGTTTGAATTATTTTTCTTAATTAACTGTTTGGGTTTATGGAATTGTAAAAAAAAAATATATATATATTTTGGAATTGTCATGGAAATTTTGGAATACAGTTATAATGTGTGTGTTTCATATATGAGGAATGTGTTTTAACGGAAGTCTAAAGTTGATTAAGAGTCAACTACATTTGGTAGAGATGCCATTTGCAGTTTTATAACTAGGAGACGGGAAGTCTGGGTGACCTGAGAGAGTTCTGTCACCTGGGGGGAAGAGACAGTTGGTCTGGAGACAAATGTGGATTCAACTGTATTGTTATTGTGATCTGCTGCTCTGACCCTTCCTGTAGACTTGTTTGAAGTGGCCCACACAAAGGACAGTTGACCATTTGACTGGTGAACCCCTGTGGTTTTACTATCTACTGGTTTGGGGAGAGAGGCCACAATGAAGAATCGTGGGACCTTGATATGAAGTCACTGTCACTGAGCAGTGCTGACCAATCACAGAGTTCAGAATAACCATTTGATCTAAAGTTTATATAAGGCAGGGTTTTGGGGTTGTTCTGTATCACTCTGGCGAACGACCTGTGGCTAGCACCTCCTTCGTTATGACTGATCACAAAGTACTTTGTTAAATCATGATCTGTATAAGCAAAATAAATTTATTGTAACCGCCATCTCTTGACTATTCAAATCTGCACAGTGCCACTGGAATTTCTGCCATTTCACAAATCAATCATCATACATGACATTTCGAGAGGAAAACAATACCTATAGCATGTAGTTTCCTTTGCACCAGGAGAACATAATACCTATAGCATGTAGTTTCCTTTGCACCAACTGACATTTCTGGGTCCTCTTTTGAGTCACAAATTATCGGAACTGTTGAATCAACGTTCGAACACTCTCCAACACCATCACTGGTACTCTTCAAGATGGGTTCAAAAACCCAAAAGAAAAAATATTTCACAGCTTCACTTATACAGAACCTACAAAAAAGCATTGTCAGTATCTCTGATATGATCAGCATCCTGGCAAAACTGGTAAAGGGCACACCATATATGACCTGCACTTGAGTCATGTAAGAAGGTTCAGGCAGGAGGACTCAGTATGACTTTACGAATACTTTATACAAAACACGATTGTACATTTGATTTGAAATTGTGGTTCTGCTCGCATCGGCTCCCTGCCGCATCCAACGAGACACCGTCTCGACCTCCGAGCAGAGAGCGGCGACGCATTCCCCAACACAAAACCACATGCCAAACGAGACCATGAAGAGACTACTGTGTGTAGGTGGTGCCCCTGAAAAAGAATGAGATGAGCGTCATGTTACCCATACATACCTCAGCATTGAATCCCAGCGCCCTGGTGCCCCGATGCATCTCGTGACTGAAATGAATCGATTGAAGTGGTACCATCTGAGGCACTGCCTCACATACCAACTGATGCAAACCTCGACATCCCAACTGAAGCACTGCCTCGACACACCAACTGAGGCACTGCCCCGACATACCAACTGAGGCACGGCCTCGACATACCAACTGAGGCACCGCCTCGTCATACCAACTGAGGCACCGCCTCGTCATACCAACTGAGGCACTGCCTCGACATACCAACTGAGGCACGGCCTCGGCATACCAACTGAGGCACGGCCTCGACATACCAACTGAGGCACGGCCTCTACCTACCTACTGAGGCACGGCCTCGAATTGCCAACTGAGGCACGGCCTCGACATACCAACTGAGGCACGGCCTCTACTTACCAACTGAGACACACCTCGAATTACCAACTGAGGCACGGCCTCGACATACCGACTGAGGCACGGCCTCTACTTACCAACTGAGACACACCTCGTATTACCAACTGAGGCACGGCCTCGATTTACCAACGTTGATGGTGGCTTGTCGCCTGTTACGTGCTGCTGTATACCCGCGCCCGGCCAGCCACCTGACGACATTTATTATGGTTAGTATGCACATATACATGGTATTAGTGAAAGAAAATGCGATACACACGTGAAAGCATGTTATTGAGAGGTAGGGAGAGTGGAAGCCATTCTCCTCTGGCCTTCCAGAACATCAGTGGCATTCAGTCTGATGTAACGTTGAACACTTGCAGATGACCAACGACCCATGACTTTCAGCGTCGAGGCTGAGACCACTTGAGACGCTGACGTAGCCGCACCAATCCGGAAGGAGTGCGCCGTGTACAGCTTGGGGTCCAGACCACAGCACCGGCACAGGATTCCGAGCCTCCCAGTGAACCAGTAACGGGTCATGGCTTTCCCAGCATCGGTGACGAACAGGGGCTCGCTCGTTGCCGTGGACGAACGCCATCGGAGATATTTCGCCATGGAGGAGGGGACAGAAAGCTGAGTTATTCCGCGATATGACGACAGGAGTACTCACACCGGCCTTCACACCCTTGCTGTGTTTCAACACCACTGCGTACATACCCGTATCCATGGTTAAATCGCCGAGGGTGAGATTGTGCATAGTTTGAAATGTGCTTGACTGACAAGTGAATTCGTCGCACCGCATGAACCCATAGAAAGCCATGAGACACACAGCGACTAGCATGACATCAGTGGGAACGTTAAAACAACCCGCCCGCAACGCTGACACCAAGTGATGAAGTATAGGAAGGGTTATGGGAAGTCGCCTGTCATTGCCTTGCGGTCGCACTTTCCGCAGCCCGTTGAATAGTAGCCGAACCGACGGGTTCCCCCACAGGCTCTGCACAGACGGGTCCAGACATCTGAGATGAAACTGAATGCCGGCCACCGCTGCCTTGATTGTCGACGGCTGGAGCTTCCGGGAGGTGAAGCAGTGAACGATGTATGCGCATACGACGAGCAGGCTCACCGGGTGATGGGGTGTATCGAGTGCGCGGCAGAAGGAACAGTAATACAACCAAGCACAATCATAGGATTTTAATGTGCCCTTGCCTAAGCCTGCTCGCATGTATCAAGCAGCGACCGTCATGTAGCCTTCTAGCGACCTGTCTAATCTAACAGTGTCTCCTGAAACGCTGGGCACACCAGGCCGCCCGGCTCTGCCTCCGGACATAGTGCCCGGAACTCCTGAAATTGAAAACGTGACAGAGCATCAGCCACATTGTTGAGTAACCCAGGAATGTATGCGGCCCGCAACACGAAGTTGCCTGTGATGCATGTCCAGGTCAGACGCCTAACTAATTTGTTAATCAATGCCACGGAAGATCTACCCTTGTTGATAATGTTCACCGTGCCCTCGTTATCACAGAACACCACAATCCTCTTCCTACACCAGTGTTTACCCCACAAAAGACACGCTACAACAATAGGATACAGTTCGTACAATGCTGTGGATTTGCAATCGCACGCCAGAAACTCCAGTTCAACGGGCCACGACTCGCTGAACCACTCGTTCGCGAAAAAACCCCCAAACCCAATGGACAACGCCGCATCGGTGTAGAACGCCATGGCGCTGGAGGTCTCCACCTCGTCGTTGTAAAAAAACGACAAACCGTTCCAATGCTCGCAAAGCACGGCCCAAAAACGCAAATCGGACTGGCAACCCTCATCCAAACACACAGCGTCGTGCAGCGCCGGAACAGACTTAGCCACGACGAGCAGCCGGGAGACAAACGACCGACCGTGGGGAATAATGCGCATAGCAAAATTCAGGTGCCCGAGCAACGACAAAAGATCCTGCTTAGTCATCGAAACCGACGCAGCCGCTGCCGCCCGAACAGCGCGCACCCGCTCAAGCTTCTCCGCCGGGAGAGACGCACGCATTAACAGGCTGTCCAGCTGGACGCCCAAAAACTCGATGGACGTGAGAGGCCCCTGCGTCTTCTCCTCCGAGAGCGGCACGCCCAAATGCTCGAATGTTGCCTTCACCACCGAGATGCACCGAGCCGGTGGCGAGGAGGGAAAATCGACCACCAAGAAGTCGTCCAGCAGGTGCAGGACAAACGGCAACCTGTGCACGTTCAGCAAAACCAAACACAGCGCCTCGGACAGAGTGTCAAAAATGCGCGGGCTGCTGCGGCAGCCAAAAGCCAGGCGAGCGTAAAAGTACATCTGCGACCGCCATTTAATGCCGAACAGGTGCCACTGCGACGGGTGAAGGGGCATCACCTTGAACGCGTTGGTGATATCGGCCTTCCCCAGCCAGGCGCCCACGCCTGCCTGTTTGATTAACCGAATCGCATGATCGATGTTAGTGTAGTACAGAGAAAACGGCTCCGACGGAATCAGGCTGTTAATGCTAGGGACCCGAGTATTGTGCGGAGCCGACAGGTCAACGATCAGGCGTTTTTTTCCATAATATTTGCAAGTAGCCACGCCAATGGGACTGACGCGAAACACGGGAAACGGCGACTCCACGAACGGCCCCAACAAATACCCCTTGCCGATCTCTTTAGTAAGTAACGCATCGACCACGTCGGGCTCCCTGAGCGCCGATTGCAAGTTATTACACACATGAGTTACAGTGGGCACACATTCCACCCCAGCCATAAACCCTGTCCGCAACCCAGTGAGGAGATACTTCACAAAACATCGGTTGGGGTGACCACTCAAAGCTTCAGACAGACGACCAATGTCAACAGGGGTAGAAGGATGATTATTTATTTCATGCCCTTGCCTGCCGGTCGGAACCGACGCGGGCAGGTCGACCTCGGATGGGCGTCCGAGCACTGACTGCAGACGTGAAGAAATCGACAATTAGGGTAGGTACAGGCCCCCTCATTGAAATACATGCACACGGGAGGAGCGGAACCAGCATTAACCACCTGGCGTCTGGAGGAGCGACGCTCCATGCCGCTGGAACCAGGCTTCGCGTCACGGGAAGGTTCCCCCATTTTAGAAGGCACCGTGAGAGGGCAAAGCCCAGTAGGATGGGAGAAAGACCCACACACCACACACGACAGGGGACGAACCCCGGTGAATGTGCGGCTAACCAGCTCTAGATCTAGCACAGACCAGTCCAGACGCAGATTAAACCGCTGAACGTAGAGGGCTGCCTTGGCAGAGAAACCCTTGTGATATTCATAGAACAGCGTTCCCCCGTAGGAGAGCGACAGCTCAGCTATGATGGCCAGATAGGTGTCCAGTTCAACTCGCCTCCCGGGGAACCCCTCGCACATGACGTCGCGGAAAACCCCAAAAGCAACGACGAATTCGGACATCGTGAGCGTCTTAGTCAGACGGGGATCGGGGTCCCGCAAAAACACAGCCACATTACCGCAATCTACCAAGCGGCTTTCGACCGATTCAGGCCCACATAGCAAGATCTTCACCAGGTTCACATCTTTACCTGACAAGATCTGCTCGCGGAAACTCGCCGGAACGGAGGCAGAAAGGAGGCCCCAGAGGCAGCGGCCGGCACCGCACTGGCCAAGATGTACGAGGGCCGGATCTCCTGCGCAGTAAGCACGCCCGCAGCCGCGGCTACGGGAGCCGCACCCAAGGCCCCGGCTCCCTCGAGGTGCTGGAGACGGGCATCCATGCCAGTGAGTGTGCTCCGCAGATCGATCAGCGCCGCCAGCACGGGATCGGGCCGCAGCACGGGAGCAGGAAGCTGCACGGGGTCGGGCGGTGGGACGACCGAGCCTCCTGCGGACCCCGCTCTTTGTTTCTTGGCCAGGCCAGCACCCGCAGCGGAACCCCACTTGCTCTTCCCCAGCGCTGTGCGGGGAACGGGAACCCCGGCATCCTCCTCACACACGTCCATGAAATGAAGGTACAAATCCTCGTGCGACAGACCGACCGGAGGACTGAGGCCCTTTTCGTAATACCCTTTGGACTAATACCGTTTGGACCCTCCGGCCGGAGGGATTCCCGCTTCCTCGCAAGGTCCGCCGTCATCGATTGAATCCCCACGGACCTCCTCCAATTCGGACCCAGACAGACACGACATATTCTCCCTCGATCGACAACAGCAGGAAGACTGAAGTCTATGTCGCACTAGCGATGCATATGCGGGAACCCCTTATATACCCCGCCCTATTAGTAGGGAGTGCCCTGCGCATAAAATGACGCGTTGCTAGTGACGCGCTATTTCTCACGTCCTCCTTCATGAACCAGCTCCGCTTGTTACAACATGGCTAATGTTAACACTCACTACTGTATCAGCCAAATGGAATTATGCAGCACTTCTGCTTGTAATTATCACCTCTGAATCAGACGAGTCTGAGTTGGCTTGCTGAGATGTAAAGGACAAGATCAGACATGAGATTTATTATTCATCTGAGCAACGGAACAATTTACTTGAATCGATCAATATAAGAGTGTTCTCATTTTGTTGTTAGTCCCCGAATCACTTAGCCTGGTCCTAACCAGACTCTCGTACATTTCATTTGTACAGAGTCTAGCCTCGCTCCATTGACAAGCGTTGACTTCCTTGTAGGCGGGTACTCTGTTGAAGTTTAAAACTATTGGATCTGCCCAGAGCCACTCTGATCTGCCATAACCAATCGCTAGCGTTCGCCTTAGCCAATTCCTTCACCACTACTGTAACAGAGCTAGCTGCCGTGGCAGGAAAAGCAAACTGTTCCCGAACCCCGTGGGGAGGAGGGCCACAACATCATGGCCACCAACAAAACTCAGCAAAACTTGTTCTTGCTCCGGCTTTAGCTGTTGGATATTCGGCAGCATTGCCACAACAGACCAAATGGCTTTGCTCGCATCTTTCTCCGCCGCCATTACGGAACTACAACACAAACTAGCGCACGACATCAACGTCATCGTTCTCAGCCAGTCCCTCTGTTCGCTGATTCGCCGGTAGAAAATCAACCTTAAAAATCTGACTTACGTACCTCATGGCCAGACCTATGTACAGAAGCAAAAATAAAATTGAGCGGAAGTACGTAGGAGGGCAGAGCCAGGCTAAGAATCACGTACAATTGGCAAGGAAATCTTCAGTCGTACAAATGCAGACATCCCATCCCGCCATCCCAAGATGGCGCCGATGATGGCTGCCTCGGTCGTTAGGTGCGCTCTTTTTTGTCTTGTTTTGTCTGTTAATTCAGTGTTCTGCCAAGATTTCCGGGGTTCTCTAACTAGAGAAGTACTTCTAAACATCAGGACTACAACTCCTGTGGATTTATTTCCCACTTTTCTGCTTCCAGCGGCAGAATTAGTGGGAATTATAGTCAAAGCCGCCCTCGGCTTTGTCCTAGCAGCGAAGCGCCGTAGGAGAGGCAAGCGAGCCGGTGCTCTGGTGCGACTCCGTCGGCGTGGGGCACGCACAGCGTTACCGGGGATATTTCTCTCCAACTTGCGTTCACTGAGCAACAAACTGGATGAACTTCAGCTACTGGTGTGGAAAAACAGAGACTTTCATTCATCTTCCGTTTTGTGCTTTACGGAGACATGGCTGAGTGAACTGATCCCAGACTCTGCGCTACAGCTAGCAGGTTTCAAACTGCTGAGAGCGGATCGTGACCCTGTGCTCTCTGGCAAAACGAAAGGCGGTGGTATTTGTTTTTACATTAACAGTGGCTGGTGTGAGATGTGACAGTGATTCTGCAGCACTGTTCTCCTGATCTGGAATCATTTTTTATTAACTGTAGATCTTTTTACTCGCCACGAGAGTTTGCATCATTCATTCTGGTCGGCGTCTACATGCCTCCGCAGGCTAGCGTCAACGAGGCTCAACGTGTGCTCGCCAGCTAGATACTGAGTGTGGAGCATGAAAATCCGGATTCCTTGGTTATTGTGCTAGGCGACTTTAACAAAGGCAATCTCACTCAAGAACTCCCAAAATATAGACAATTCATCAAATGCCCTACCAGAGAAGGAAACACCTTGGATCACTGCTACTCTACAATCAGCAAAGCATACCATGCGGTCCCCCGAGCAGCACTGGGTCACTCTGACCACGCCATGGTCCACCTGATTCCTGCATACAGGCAGAAGCTAAAGCGCTGTAAGCCTGCTGTGAGGACATCGAAACAGTGGACCAGTGAAGCTATGGAGGATCTGCGGGCATGCTTGGACTGCACTGACTGGGACATGTTCACGACTGCTACCAATAGTCTGGATGAGCTCACAGAGGCTGTGACATGCTGTATACCAACACGCACCAGGGTAAGCTACAACAACGACAAACCCTGGTTTACAGCTAAACTCAGAAGGTTGAGGTCAGAGAAAGAGGCCGTGTTTAGGAGTGGGGACAAAGACAGTTTCAAGGAGTCGAAGAACAGGTTTAGCAAGGCGGTGAGGGAGGCTAAACGACTGTACTCAGAGAGACTAAAACACCAATTCTCTGCAAACGACTCTGCTTCTGTCTGGAGAGGGCTTAGGCAGATTACCAACTACAAGCCCAGAGCCCCCCACTCCACTAACGACTCCCGCCTGGCCAACGACCTGAATGAGTTCTACTGCAGATTTGAAAGACAATTGGACAGTCCTGAACTACCCCTTCCCACCCAGGAGGCCTCCCACCTCCCCCCCTCTACAGTGACGACTCTCTCCATTCAGGAGGGTGAAGTTAACAGACTTTTCAAGAGGCAGAATCCCCGCAAAGCAGCTGGGCCGGACTCTGTCTCTCCAGCCACCCTCAAGCACTGCGCTGACCAGCTGTCTCCGGTGTTTACCTACATCTTTAACACCTCCCTTGAGACATGCCATGTGCCAGCCTGTCTCAAGTCCTCCACCATCATCCCTGTGCCCAAAAAGCCAAGGCCAACAGGACATAATGACTACAGACCCGTCGCCCTGACCTCTGTGGTAATGAAGTCTTTCGAGCGCCTGGTGCTGGCACACCTTAAATCCATCACTGACCCTCTACTGGACCCCCTGCAGTTTGCCTACAGAGCCAACAGGTCTGTGGACGATGCAGTTAACATGGCCCTCCACTTCACCCTACAGCACCTGGACTCCCCAGCATCCTATGCCAGGATCCTGTTTGTGGACTTCAGCTCTGCCTTCAATACCATCATCCCCGCCCTGCTTCAGGACAAGCTCTCCCAGCTGAACGTGCCTGATTCCACCTGCAGGTGGATCACAGACTTCCTGTCTGACAGGAAGCAGTGCGTTAAGCTGGGAACACAAGTCTCTGACTCCCGGTCCAGCAGCACCGGATCACCTCAGGGCTGCGTCCTTTCTCCTCTGCTCTTCTCCCTGTACACCAACAGTTGCCCCTCCAGTCATCCGTCCGTCAAACTCCTGAAGTTTGCGGACGACACCACCCTTATTGGGCTCATCTCTGGTGGAGACGAGTCTGATTATAGGTGGGAAGCGGCCAACCTGGTGACCTGGTGCAACCAGAACAACTTAGAGCTCAATGCTCTTAAGACAGTGGAGATGGTTGTGGACTTCAGGAGGAACACAGCCCCACTCACCCCCATCACCCTGTGTGACTCCCCAGTCAACACTGTGGAGTCCTTCCGCTTCCTGGGCACTATCCTCTCCCAGGACCTCAAGTGGGAACTGAACATCAGCTCCCTCATCAAGAAAGCACAACAGAGGATGTACTTCCTTCGGCAGCTGAAGAAGTTCAACCTGCCAAAGACAATGATGGTGCACTTCTACTCAGCCATCATTGAGTCCATCCTCACCTCCTCCATCACCGTCTGGTACGCTGCTGCCACTGCCAAGGACAAGAGCAGACTGCAGCATATCATCCGCACTGCTGAGAAGGTGATTGGCTGCAATCTGCCTACCCTCGAGGACCTGCACACCTCGAGGACCCTGAGGCGAGCGAGGAAGATTGTGGTCGACTCCTCCCACCCTGGACACTCCCTGTTTCAGTCACTCCCCTCCGGCAGAAGGCTGCGGTCCATCAGGACCAATACCTCACGCCACAAAAACAGTTTCTTCCCTTCCGCTGTTGGCCTCTTCAACAAGGCCAAGGGACCACACTGACTCTAATGACTTCTTGCTTAAAACACACTGCTTTTTGCACTGCATTACAAAATGGTATCTTGTACATTTGTATTTTTTGTAATATTTGTATTTTTATATTGTAATTTACGGCAATTTATATTTTATTTTATTGTATATTTAATTATATTCTAATCTGATAGGGAGTCAGGTGGCTGAGCGGTTAGGGAAGCGGGCTAGTAATCTGAAGGTTGACAGTTCGATTCCCGGCTGTGCCAAATGACGTTGTGTCCTTGGGCAAGGCACTTCACCCTACTTGCCTCGGGGAGAATGTCCCTGTACTTACTGTAAGTCGCTCTGGATAAGAGCGTCTGCTAAATGACTAAATGTAATCCCACTTAGTTCTGCTATCTTATGTACCCTTAGTATAGATAGTCCACATATTTAAATTTTAGGTATATGTTTATTGCATGCACCTTCCTGCCAAAGCAAATTCCTTGTCTGTGCAAACTTTCATGGCGAATAAATCCCATTCTGATTCTGATTCTGAGACTCATTTCCAGGAGGTGGCTGGGATGTCTGTACTCTGTGATGCGCTGGTAAGCCTTTCCCACGGCGTCCTTGTATTGTTTCAGAGAGAAGGCCGTTTCTGTCCCTGGTATATTTATTATCTTCGTACCATCAGGGTAAAGCAGAAGGTAGGGACCAACTTTAAAATTCTTGTTAAATCCTTAATTTTTTGTTCGGCAGCTTTGCGTAATTGCTCTGCATCCAACGCTGGTTTCACTACAAGGGGTAGTGACATTCCTCTGACAGGTTTCAGCACTCTGTCAACCATCTGCATAATGCCTACTGATATCTACAGATAAACATACAGAGGGAGGCAACTGTAAACACATTTATTGACACACAACAAATATGATAGAATGGACTTCCTGCAAAAGGATTAGTCTCCATCAGCAAATTTACCTTCACAGGTTTCTCTTTTAGTGGTTCTCTTTTCTTTTTGAAACATGATTGTCTTTCCTTATCTTTCAAAATCCCGAATGGGATTCGAATGAAGCCAGTGCACTATTTCCTGTGCTTGCTGCTTAAAACAATCAAAGTCCAATCAAATATCATTAAGAAGCTGCAAAGATGACTGCTAATCCTGTTGTTTAGTCATGCAGTGTGCTGATCGTTACCCAGTCTAGAATGTGGATAGCCTAAGCCTTAATACAAAAAATCTGTCATCTTTGAAATGTTACCTCCACTTGGCATCATGCAAGAATTGCATGTTCTTGCCACATGAACTGCAAAATTCTGTATCAGGTTGAAGGTGGGATCCACATAAAATACAATACATAGTACTCTGTAATTGAACAAAAGAAGTATCAGACGAGCAGCCAGAAGTAGGA
The DNA here is from genome assembly GCF_963692335.1 of Osmerus eperlanus. NCBI lineage: Eukaryota > Metazoa > Chordata > Actinopteri > Osmeriformes > Osmeridae > Osmerus > Osmerus eperlanus. Next base: position 20,573,995 of record NC_085025.1, read on the forward strand.
GTGGGTGGACCTTTCTAAGGGGTTCCTAATCACCAGTACCATTAAACATGAATGGTACTCTATTGCACTATGTAGGTATCTATCGACTTAACATGATCGAAAGGGATACAATAAGATTTATGTATTGTTGATCAGTCTGCTCTGCAGTCTGCACTGTACCACATCACCATGGCCAGGTAGAAAATATTTAACAATGGAAACCTTTCGAGTGAAGTGGGGAAACATTTTTGCATTACTGATACATTTATAGGTAGTAATTTGGTAAATTATGTATATGGAATCATAATAAAGCGATGCAGCTGCTTAACATACAAAAACATTTTACTTCGACCATAACCTTCGAACCCAATTGTAGCCATCAACAACCATCACATATTTTGCTCTGGACAGTGCTTAAATCCTTTTTTTTTTTTCATTGTGGCATCAGGCTCATGCCTTGTTTACTACAACTGTGATTTTACATCAGGATTAAAATGTAGGCTTCTGTTTTATTATTGAGTCAATGAAAATCCTCAACTATCTCATTTGAAAAAAATGTTCAAATCATAAAAAAATTCATATCTGGTCTACTAAATAGATTCGGTTTGAGATCCCTCGCATCTAATTTATTTTTCCTTGGTTCAACAATGGATCGATAGATCTGCTACTGTAGGCCTTGCTTATGTTTGCATAGACCGATATGCAACGTTAGCCTAATATCGCTATGTCTGCATACACGGGCAAAGCTTCATCTGATTGACTGATGTTAGGCTAGCTAAATGACGGGATGCTAACGTTTCTGCGTAGCTATCTTCATAATATTATCTTAACATTTGATTGCAAAGTAGCCTACATATGTATGAAAATATGTAAGACATTGAAGAACAATGATCTTTTGTGACAATCACGTAACGATAGTAATCATAGTCATCTAGCGAACAAACGTTGCGTTGCGTCTTTGCACACTGGACGCGTTTTTTCCGTGCGATTAATTAGCAAATTAATAATAATTTTCGAACTTGTATCTAGTCAATGCAAGCTTTCACACGAGGGACGTTATTTCTCTGAGCGATTTTGCGGCATTTATTTTTTCGAACCAAGGTAGCTTTTTCAGAGGTTTTGCGTTGACATGTACAGATCTGACCAAACTGATCAAAACGCATATTGTGGATCACGTCACAAACTATCAAACTACTTCTCAGCACCCGGTTTTATATGATAAAAAAAGAAAAGAACTACAAGGACAACTAGTTTAAAGAAAATGTATGGACAGACCCTCGACTACTTGCTTTTTCATAGAATCATTTTTCTAAGTTTGAAACCAATCCGAAATGGGTAAACTAGCACCCCATGTATTTGCTTACGTCAAGAAAAGTTAACTGGAAATGTGCTCGCGGGTACGAACAGGGGACGAGCACAAAAGGGAACATTAGCCGATTGCTGATTTACCTGTACCTGACTGTACCGTGTTGAAAAGAAGTCCAGTGTGTTTTGTCTAATATTACATTAATGATTTTGAATTCCCACAGTGTCAAATAAAGACCCTGCAGGGAGGGTGACCATCAGGGCTGTATGTTATAGGTCCATGAGGAAGCATGAGAAGCCTCATGACCTCAGAGTAGGTGGGAAAACATGTTTAACCAGTTCAAGTCAGATTCTGGGGTATTTGTTTGGCTATAGTTGGTGATGTGATGTAGAATAATAATAATAAAACTTAAGTCTTTTTTTGACTTAAACCTGAACTATACTTTCATGGTACCCCAGAAACTGGTTGTTACTGCTCACGTTCTTTGGAGCATAAGTTTAAGTAGGCCTGTTCATGATGGGTACATTAGTCAGTGTGAGGTAAGAGCTGATTTTGTACTCTCAATATAGGCTATGCTAACCTGTCAACGCTTTACTAACACTGTTATTCTAACTATTATAATACCAAGAAAATCTTTTAAGAGATTAGTGAGGCTGGCTTATTTGTTCTGGTTGTTCTGGTAGCCTAATAAATCATACTGCTACTATTTGCTTGAACGGTTAGCCTGCCCTCACCTTCAGTGTTTTTTTAAATAGTTGTTATCTAATGACTTAGTATAATTGTATTACTAAAATCATGTTTTATTCACAGATTACTTTTGAGGACAGCTCACCAATTCAAATTGCTGTGGCTGAGTGCTCCTGTGTGGCTGGAACCGCTCTCTGCACCCACAGTGTTGCACTACTGTATCAGACTACGAAGTACTCTACGTTGCAACTGAAAGCAGTACCGCCTGTTTTCAGCTGCACAGAAACTGAGCAGCTATGGCATAATCCACGAAGACTGTTAAACATAGTTCACATGATGTAGGCATATAGCCTTGCAGGTGTCATCACTTTACAGTCAGAGTGATGCATTTATGAAATGCTTACGTAATTTGCACCCCATTTGATTAAGTAAGGGATAATGCCCGACGAGGTGTACACCTCGAAGGGAATTATCCCGCTTGCCAAAGATTTTTTTTTTACAAACATTAATTTATGTTTTCAGGCGTTTTGCAATAGAACGTTTTTTAACGTTCGCCAACTCTGATATTTCTAGTCCGCTCAGCTCATAGAACCAAAACAGGCTTTCCTTTGGCTGAGCTATTAGCCCGAAAGCTAACGTTATGCTAGCAAGATTCAAAGGCAATAACATTGTGTACGGTTGACAAACGGTAAATATTATTTTACAGTATGTTTGACAAGAAGATTTGCTAGCTAACCAGCCCTGTCACTGTCCCAAAATCAATATCAAGATTTTCACGAACAAAGTATCGGCCATATACTAGTACTAGGCTACAGTACAGTATGACCACAGCCTGTGGAGTGAGTTGAATAGCAAATGGATGTGAGATGACCGCATCAAAGTTGACATTTTCTCCAAACAGTAATTATAATTTGACATTATGTTTAACAACAAGACTAGCCAGCTATTGAGCCATGTCATTGTCCCCAAATAAAATCAAGATTTTTAAGAAGAAAATAATAAGCCATGTGTAGAGTTGCTGCTACTGTCGTGTTGGCCGCAGCCTGTGTGAAGTACACTGACTAGCGAGGTGAATAGCGAATGGGATGTGAGATGAGCGGTTACGTGACACTGACACAATACATTCAGAAAAGTAACATTTTTCAAATAGGTTAAAATAAATATTGAAGTCACTCATTGTTGTAAATACAAGTTAGCTTGTTCAAGTCTTTAAAAATGGTAAATGGAGGCTTTGTCTCCGTCCCTGTTGTTATGGTTACTTATTACAGACACTTTGCACAGGCTCATATACTATGTAGCCAGCGCAATAATTTAGAACGGTGAAAAGACAGTTTTGCTGCAATTACGTAGTAGGTGTCTGTATATCACCTGATAATGGACACCCCTGCAGCCAATCAGAATCGAGTATTCACCCAGACCATGGTATAAAGGAATGTGTAGTCTAGTTAATTGAAAAAGATCCCAGTTTCAGTTTAACTTCTGTAAAAATAATAGAAAATAATAAAAATATATGTAAAGAGTTATCTTTTTTTCATTTCGCATCCAGCCTTGTTTTTAGGGTCGGCCTACATGATGTCTCCACTGAGTCTCTTTGCTTAACCCTTGTGCTGCCTTCGGGTCACATGACCCAAAGGTTCATAACGAACCATCGTTGTGTTTACCCAATTTTACCCAATACAAACACAAATAAAAATAATTGGGTGTGCTTTGCCTTCGGCAAGGGCACAACCTTTGTTCTCTCACATATATCTTATTATTATTATTATTATTTTCCCACCCCTAAGGATCAGTCAATATTTGGACTACATAGAAAACGGCGGTGTCAAAATGTTCGTCTTGGTCTCGATTGCGTTGCTTCTATTGGGATTTACGTTCCGTTGCACGGTTTAGGCTGAACTTAAGTTTTTGTGGTGAAAAGTGAAGCTAACGGTGGCTAACTTGCTAGCCACAGTCAATGACGCTACTTACGTCACTAACGTCACGAAAACTCGCGTGATTACCTCTAGCAGAACATTGGTTTAGCAACTCGTTAACTTCAGGGAGATAGCTAAGCTAACTGCTTTACTGCAAGGCAGCTGCAGAAACGCCACAAGCAAAGAGGCCTGGGTGATAACTATTTGCTCATTTTACTTTGTGATATGACACACAATTGTGATGTGTAATGTATATAAGCTGATATTATTAAGGAAGTACATCTACTTTCGGAAACAGTAGTCTACTATTTCACTGAAGCATTAGCATTGACAAGCATTAGCATGACATTAGCCTCTGTTGCCCGGGCAACACATACTACAGTGGTCTATGATGCATCTGTTTTCAATCGTTAAAATAAACATTCCTGACAAATACATTTTCGTTGTAGGATTTATTATGACATTAGATTACAAGTAAACAATTTGTGGGTGAAATTATCATTACCTGTGCTGTGGTTTCAAACCAGTGTAGCTCACTGCAACGCTATAGCCTACGCGAGACGCAGTTTAGTAGCTAACAAAAACATCTCCACAGCTGTTTAAGTCAAACGGCGACAGAACATGTTCGGCACTACCCTTACTTAAATCAAAAGTCTTTCAATAGGTGAAACTATCTGACTAGTGAAGGATTGAAATTCTTTGTGTCTATTCCAATATGTAATGATAGTATTCAATGACACAAATCTGTGTTCTAGAAAGAGTGGTCTGGAGTCGCAGAGGTCCGATAATATCAGCTTTAATGCAGCAGTTGGAAATCAACAAGTACAGAGCTCTGGGGTTGTCTAAGTTTCCCTACCCGCAACAGAGTTTGGGCTGGTTCACAAAGTCCAACTGGCTATCTTTCCCTGCCCCAGCATATCATATACAATGCAATTGAAACACAAGTATCAAAAAAGGCTTGAGCTTGTTCTCTCGTGCATCAGGGAGTTGTTCTTGCCTACACGTCCCACCTGCTCGGGTGCCATCTCCACCCAGTTTCAAGGTTGTTTCTGAAAATGAAGAGATAGAGACACAAAGAACAGCCTGCTTCCCACACCCTGTGTGAGACACCATGTTTAAGCCTGAGCACACTTCTCAGATCATAAGACAGAACTTTACTTAGCACAATATATTCTTTACTAGTGACTACTAACCCGAACTCCATTGCCACAGCCTAAACTTTGTCAATCTGTTCATGAAAATAATTAATTTCAGCCTAAACCGTACAACGGAACGTTAAATCCAATTCAACCAACGCAATCGCTACCAAGATGAACACAGCAGTAGTCTAGTACTGTACTGTAGTAGTAGAATTTACCGGGGGAGCTTCTCCACACAGGGCTATATCGCACTTTGCGTTGTTACTGACAATGATCGCTACCAGTGAGCTTTTTATGAAAGCGATTTTCCACTAAATAAATGTCAAGCTTATTCACGAGAGACTGCCCTCCTTTCAGTCACCACTGCCCTCCAGTCTGCCAGAGCGGCTTCCAGGTCATCTGTCATCATTCTGCTGGACCTTTCTGCAGCGTTTGATACGGTTAACCACCAGATCCTGCTCGCCAGACTTTCTGAGATGGGCATCACTGGCACTGCACTCCAGTGGATCTCATCCTACCTGTCAGGAAGATCCTACCAGGTTTCCTGGGGAGGCAAACTGTCAGGCCCTCGCCAGCTCTCCACTGGTGTCCCACAGGGCTCCGTCCTTGGACCCCTCCTCTTCTCTCTGTACACCACCTCACTTGGATCAATCATCACCTCCCATGGCTTCTCCTACCACTGCTACGCTGACGACACGCAGCTGTACCTGTCGTTCCCCCCGACAGATCCGGGGATCTCAGCTAGGATTGAGGCCTGCCTCACAGACATCTCCGCCTGGATGACCGAGCACCACCTCCAGCTGAACCTCGCCAAAACAGAACTTCTCATCATCCCGGCTAAACCCTCCATCTCCCACGATCTCTCAATCACCCTGGGATCTGCGACGGTGACCCCTTCATCCTCTGCCAGGAACCTTGGGGTTACCATGGACGACGAGCTCTCCCTCACGGCCCACATTGCTGCGGTCTCCCGGTCGTGTAGATTCACCCTCTACATCCGGAAGATCAGGAGATACCTGTCTGAGCACTCCACCCAGCTGCTAGTCCAAGCACTCGTCCTCTCCAAGTTGGACTATTGCAACTCGCTGCTCGCTGGTCTCCCAGCATGTGCAACCCGCCCTCTTCAGAGGATTCAGAACGCAGCGGCCCGCCTGGTCTACAATCTACCCAGACGCTCCCATGTTACCCCGCTCCTCATCTCTCTCCACTGGCTACCTATCATGGCCCGTATCAGATTCAAGACCCTGGTATTGACCTTCCGAGCAGTGAACGGGACTGCACCCGTCTACATCAAGTCTCTCCTGCAGCCCTACACCCCCACCCGTCACCTACGGTCTTCTTCAGACAACCGCCTGGTGGTCCCACCGCTCAAGACCGCCCGGTCCCAACACAAGCTCTTCTCCTGTCTGGCCCCCCAGTGGTGGAATCAACTCCCCACTTCCATCAGAGACACTGACTGTCTCTCCACCTTCAAGAAAAGGCTCAAGACGCACTTGTTCCGGGAGTACAACGGTACTTAGGAATGGTTCGCTTGACCCGATGTTAGTTTCCTCAAGGATCACAATGACTCTTGCTTAGAGACTTGTTGCTCTTGTGGTTAGTGGTAACTGACTTAAATTGTTGTACTCGCTGTGATATATTGTTTTATTATTGTTGCTTGCTTTTTTCCACAGGTACACCTGCACTTATAGCAGTTCATGTTGTTTAATTGTAACTTGTTTAACTACATGCTCTTATGGTTCTTCCCTTTGGCACTTATTTTGGTTGTTCACAATGTGTGCTTCATGTTTTGGCTACTCGCAATGTTTTGTGGCTATCTCGTTGTTATGATCAGTGACCTATGCACTTTGTAAAGCTCTCTCTTGGAAGTCGCTTTGGATAAAAGCGTCTGCTAAATGAATAAATGTAAATGTAATTTACGTTTTTGGGGGCATATTTTCAGTTAGCAGATGGTACTGTTTGAATCGCGATTCCATCTTCTACTGCCGGTAACGTCATAAAATAATCTTCAAAGGGGGTTCTTTATTCATGAATGAATGCAATATGAGTAGGCTAAATGCCTGAAAATATCACGAGAAGGGAAAAACTTCAAAAGACATTTAAGTCATAGAGATTAGGTCAATTTTTACACCGGTCTGCCAAATGTATTAGTTTTGATTCAACTATGAGGCTGCCTCTTGCAGGGGAAATGAGAATACATCTATTTGAGTTGTAAATGAGCAGCAAAAAAAATATGCTTTTAAATCTATGGCATTTTTATATAAAATATACAGAAATATCAGTTGTTAAAATGTCATAAAAAAACGACCCCCCTGTGCAACCGACGCAAGCAAGCACACCCCTACAATTTCACCAGAAATTGTACCCTCTCTAGTTATTATCATTATGGTGAATTTTCAAGGACCTTTGTCTTTTAAAGTAGACTGAGATCTGGAGAGTATATTGCATGTGATCCCAGCTAACACAGTTACGTTGCCCTCACGTTGCCGCAACTTCGCCAAAGACGTTGCGGCAACGTGGGAAGTGAAAGACGCCATGAGGTAACGGCAACGTCACCAAATCACGTTGCCAGTCCGTAACCGCGACGTCGTGGCAACGTTATTTTCCGACGTTGCCAGTCTGTAACCGCGACCTCCTAGCAACGTTGTTTTGTGACGTTGCCAGTCCGTAACCGCGACCTCCTAGCAACGTAATTTTGTGACGTTGCCAGTCCGTAACTGCAACGTTAATTAAGTAACCTATATATTATATTCAATTCTACTGCTTATATTGGGCCGGTTCATATGCAGACCTCATTTGCTCAAAATGCTACTTGTTCTTGTATAATAGGCTACATGGTAGCCAACTTTAGGAGGACTATGTTTGTGTGATGTGTAGCCTAACTCAAGCTAATCATAAACAAGGCAGCATTTCCATGTAACATTGTCATTTTATTTCAAACAAAGTACCAAACAGTGAATTAAAATCTTCTGCCAGTCCCCGCTACAGGTCCTGTCTGCTGGCCCTGACAATGAAGCACAAAATAAGTTAGTGTTCAATCAACATAATTGCACGTGTAAAAAGGGGCTATACAAGTCATTAATCACTTGTATCATCACATAATAATATACATCATCAAAAAAATATTATGGGATTCTAGTTTTTTGTCACATAGCCATGTGAAAGGTTGGATATGGAAGCTGCAATCATGATTCATTCACCTGGCTTGTTTTGAATGGGCTGCTGGGGTGTGTTTGAGTGTCTCCTCTATGAGGAGCTCCACAGCTTTCTCTCCCAGTCCCGTCTTCCACTTCATCACAGCGTCTGGAATTAGAAGTCATTTACTTATTGTCAGCACCAATGTGAACGTTGAACGCTGCGTGTAAGCCATAGTTCATGGCATCTCCAAACACTTACCACTCTCTTTCGCAACTCCAGCACCTTAAGGCGCTCCTCAAGGTCTTGGAGTTCAGCCTGTGTTTGGGCCACCTGTAGGTCCATCACTGGCACCTCTTCAGTGTGTCTGCCCTGTAGTCGCATATGTTGCATACTTATCCTGGTTTTGGCTGTGCTCTCTTTTTGTCATTGGTGTAGATATATGTCAATAACTGCTTCTTTGTCCCTTCCTTTGCGGGGTAAGGCGCATACCACATATCACATACCCGGGAAGGGATCTTAAATATTGTAACAAGCACACTTTTAATTTTCTCTGCTGTAAGTGGAACAGTATCATTTTGGGCCTTGTGTACCAGGAGCAACTGATTAATGTATTGACATTAAAAGTCATTAACTGAATAAACCACCGATTTATTGCAATTCACTTAACATTTTACAGTACTAGTAAGTAAGGCAAGTAGGAGCATTAGCGAGGCAATGTGATAATTACTTAATTAATAGGGTCGTCAGTAACAACGCAAAGTGTGATATAGCCCTGTGTGGAGAAGCTGCCCCGGTAAATAGTACTACTACGGTACAGTACTAGACTACTGCTGTGTTCGTCTTGGTAGCGATTGCGTTGGTTGAATTGGATTTGACGTTCCGTTGTACGGTTTAGGCTGAAATTAATTATTTTCATGAATAGATGACAAAGTTTAGGCTGTGGCAATGAAGTTAAGGTTAGTAGTTAGATAGACTTTTGATTTAAGTAAGGGGAGTGCCGAACATGTTATGTCGCCGTTTGTGTTCCTACAGCTGTGTAGATGTTTTTGTAGTGTCTCGCGTAGGCTACAGCGTTGCAGTGAGCAACACTGGTTTGAACTTGTTTGAAGTTACTGGCTAGCAAATTAGCCACCGTTAGCTTCACTTTTCACTACAAAAACGCAATTTCTACTTAAACCATGCAACGGAACGTGAATAAAAATACAACCAACCAATGCAATCGCTACCCATACGAAACTTTTGACACCTAGGTTGTCTATGTAGTCCAAATATTGACAGATCCTTAGGGGGGCGAAAAAAATAAATAAAAATAATAATAATATATATGTGAGAGAACAAAGGTTGAGCCCTAGCCGAAGACTAAGCACACCCAATAATACATTTTATTTGGAGGCGCCTTTCAAGTCACCCAAGGTCACCTTACAATAAAAGAATACAGGATAAAAGATCCCCTCCCTGAGTCACCACCTTACCACGGTGGAGGGGTTTGCGTGTCCTAGTGATCCTGGAAGCTATGTTGTCGGGGGCTTTGTGCCCCTGGCAGGGTCACCCAAAGCAAACAGGTTCCAGGTGAAGGACCAGACAAAGCGTGGCTCAAAAACCTACCATGAAGAAAACGTACAATGGTTCCCAGTTGCCCCTTCCCGAAACCCGAACAGTGTTTTGTTGTTGGACTTCTGTGCTAGACACGGCTTGTCCATAACAAACACCATGTTCAAGCATAAGGGTGTCCATATGTGCACTTGGCACCAGGACACCCGAGGTCTCAGTTCGATGATAGACTTTGTAGTCGTGTCGTCGGATCTGAGGCCGAATGTCTTGGACACTCGGGTGAGGAGAGGGGCGGAGCTGTCAACTGATCACCACCTGGTGGTGAGTTGGCTACGATGGTGGGGGAAGACGTCGGTCAGGCCTGGCAGGCCCAAACGTAATGTGAGGGTCTGCTGGGAACGGCTGGCAGAATCCCCTGTCAGAAGGAGCTTCAACTCCCACCTCCGGGAGAGCTTCGATCATGTCTTGGGGGGGGGAGAGGAAATTGAGTCCAAATGAGCCATGTTCCGGGCCTCCATTGTTGAGGCGGCTGACCGGAGCTGCGGACGCAAGGCGGTCGGTGCATGTCGCGGCGGTAACCCTCGGACCCGGTGGTGGACGCCGGAGGTGAGGGATGCCGTCAAGCTGAAGAAAGAGGCCTATCGGACTTTATTGGCTGGTAGGACTCCAGAGGCAGCTGATGTGTACCGGCAGGCCAAGCGGAATGCGGCTTTGGCGGTCGCGGAGGCAAAAACCCGGGCGTGGGAGGAGTTCGGCGAGGCCATGGAGAATGACTTCCGAACGGCTTCGAAAAGGTTCTGGACCACCATCCGGCGACTCAGGAGGGGGAAGCAGTGCACTGTCAACGCTGTATATGGTGGGGATGGTGCGCTGCTGACCTTGATGGGGGACGTCCTGGATCGGTGGAAGGAATACTTTGAAGACCTCCTTAATTCCACCAACACGCTTTCCGACATGGAGACAGAGTCTGGGGACATCGGGGGGGGGGGGGGGGGGGGGGGCATATCTCTGGGGCTGAGGTCGCCGAGGTGGTTGAAAAGCTCTGCGGTGGCAGGGCCCCTGGGGTGGATGAGGTCCGCCTGGAGTTCCTTCAGGCTCCGGATGTTGTAGGGCTGTCTTGGTTGACACGACTCTGCAACATCGCGTGGACATCGGGGACAGTGCCTCTGGACTGGCAGACCGGGGTGGTGGTTCCCCTCTTTAAAAAGGGGGACCGGAGGGTGTGCTCCAACTTTAGGGGGATCACACTCCTCAGCCTCCCTGGGAAAGTATTCAGGGGTTCTGGAGAGGAGGGTCCGTCGGATTGTCAAACCTCGGATTCAGGAGGAGCAATGTGGTTTTCGTCCTGGCCGTGGAACAGTGGACCAGCTCTACACCCTCGGCAGGGTCCTGGAGGGTGCATGGGAGTTCACCCAACCAGTCTACACATGTTTTGTGGATTTGGAAAAGGTGCTCCGGGAGTACTGGGTACCGGATTCCCTGATCGGGGCTGTCCGGTCCCTGTACGACCGGTGCCAGAGTTTGGTCCACATTGCTGGCATTAAGTCGAACTTGTTCCCGGTGAGGGTTGGACTCCGCCAGGGCTGCCCTTTGTCACCGATTCTGTTCATAACTTATATGGACAGAATTTCTAGGTGCTGCCAAGGCGTTGAGGGGGTCCGGTTTGGTGACCTCATGATCGGGTCGCTGCTTTTTGCGGATGATGTGGTCCTGATGGCTTCATCGGGCCGTGACTTTCAGCTCTCACTGGAGCGGTTCGCAACCGAATGCGAAGCGGCTGGGATGGGAATCAGCACCTCCAAATCTGAGGCCATGGTTATCGACCGGAAAAGGGTGGAGTGCAATCTCCAGGTCGGGAAGGAGATCTTGACCCAAGCGGAGGAGTTCAAGTATCTCGGGGTCTTGTTCACGAGTGAGGGAAGAATGGAGCACGAGATCGACAGGCGGATCGGTGCGGCGTCTGCAGTGATGCGGGCTCTGCATCGTTCCGTCGTGGTGAAGAAGGAGCTGAGTCGAAAGGCGAAGCTCTCTATTTACCAGTCGATCTACGTTCCTACACTCACCTATGGTCACGAACTGTGGGTAGTGACCGAAAGAACGAGATTGCGAATACAAGCGGCCAAAATGAGTTTTCTCCGCAGGGTTTCCGGGCTCTCCCTTAGAGATAGGGTGAGAAGCTCGGTCATCCGGGAGGGGCTCAGAGTAGAACCGCTGCTCCTCCGCGTTGAGAGGGGCCAGTTGAGGTGGCTCGGGCATCTGATAAGGATGCCTCCTGGACGCCTCCTCGTGAGGTGTTCTGGGAACGTCCCACTGGGAAGAGGCCCCGGGGAAGACCCAGGACACGCTGGAGGGACTATGTCTGTCGGCTGGCCTGGGAACGCCTCGGGGTCCCCCAGGAAGAGCTGGTGGAAGTGGCCGGGGAGAGGGAAGTCTGGGCCTCCCTGCTTAGGTTGCTGCCCCCGCGACCCGACCCCCAGAAAAGCGGCAGATGATGGATGGAGGACAAAAGATAAAAGCATGAAAGAAACAACATTAAAACAGAACATCAACATAAAACAAGTGAAGTGCACAGGGTCCAGTTATAGAGAGTATGTCAGTTTGAACAGGTGAGTTTGAGTTGAGATTTGAATGATGTGATGGAGTCTGATTATCTTGTGTGTGGGGGGAGGGAGTTCCAGAGCCTGGGTGCTGAGCAGCTGAAGGCTCGGGCACCCATGTGTGACAAGGGGGCCTTGTCAGCCATGGGCCTGGCAGCCCGTTGGCCTCGTTACCGAAGCAAATCCTCAACGAGGCACAGCTGTTGCTCATCTACCCCACTCCTGGTGAGTACAAAAGGGGACGACAAGGGGTGATATGGTGGTTGACGTGGTTTTTATGCTACACAGACTCACCGTAAGGAGAGAAGAGACCAACGAATGAGCCAGGAGGGCCAGAGGCAAAGATCCTTGAAGAAGAGACACGCCGACATAAGTTTCTTTTCTTTAATGTTTTTGTTTTGTACCAAGAGGTGCTATTAAAACCCTTCGGCTTACCTTCTCCCTTGGAGTCTGTCTCCGTGCTTCACACCATGGTACTGAGGCGTGACGTGGGAATGGTTAGCAGTCCAGAAAAGGATGAGCGGAAGGTGCGGGAGGGAGTATATTCGTGAAGGAGGTCGCAGAGGTAAGTGGGGGCTAGATTGTGGAGAGCTTAATAGGTGAGGAGAAGGTTTTTGTAGTCAATGCGGTATTGTACAGGGAGCCAGTGAAGTTGGATGAGTACAGGGGTAATGTGGTCCGATGATTTGGTACAGGTGATGATCCGGGCGGCCGAGTTCTGAATGATTTGTAGTCTGTTGATGAGTTTGGTGGGGAGTCCGGTGAGCAGGGCATTGCAGTAGTCGATGCGGGATGTGACAAATGAGTGGACCAGGATTTCGGTGTTGGACTGGGTCAGTGATGGGCGCAGTCTGGAGGTGGAAGAATGCAGTCCGGGTGATGTTTTGAATATGGGGTGCAAATGAAAGGGTGCTGTCCAGAATGACGCCGAGGCTCTTGACTTGGGGGGAGAAGTGTACAGGGAATCCGTCGACGATGATGGGTGGAGCTGGGGTGTGTTGGGATTTGGTGATGATAGATTTGGAGCCGATGAGCAGGGCCTCAGTTTTATTGCTATTGTTTTATTATTGTTGTGTTTATTTAAATACAACAGTTTACATTTACATTCATCATTTAGCAGACGCTCTTATCCAGAGCGACTTACAGTAAGTACAGGGACATTCCCCCCAAGTAGGGTGAAGTGCCTTGCCCACACAACGTCAGCCTGCATGACCGGGAATCAAACCGGCAACCTTCTGATTAATAGCCCGATTCCCTAACCGCTCAGCCATCTAACCCCCCATCTAACAGTTGTGCCAGATCTGGCTGACAGTGCCTATCAGAGTGAGAGGTACAGGTGAGTCCCAGATGTGATTGGACTTGATTCTGCCTATTACCCTCTCGACCACTATCCTGAGACGCGCTATGGCTTGTGTCTTCTCAGTGTCCTCTCTTGTAAATTGGGCTGAACGCTTGAAGGGTGGAATGATGAGTTTGGCCCCAACACCAGAAAGGAGATCTTGGATGATAAATCCTTTGTCGGCCATCACTTCATCACCTGACTCAAGTAAGGGAAGGATTCCGCTGATCTTTGTTATCTCCTTGTCAGAGATGCTTCCAGTGTATAGTGGCGAGAAGAATGTCACCAAACCATGGGGAGCGACTCCGATCAGTCCCTTCAAGGTTGTCCTGTTTTGTAGTGGGAGAACGTCTCTGATTGCAGGGTCATTGAAGAAGCTGCCGCCACAGCAATCTTAGTGCAGTCTAGTATCACACGGACATTGGGACAGTACTTCTTGAATTTTCCTGGCATGACGAATTTCACCTTCTCCCTACTCACCCAAAGAGGAAGCGTCCCCAGAATGAAGAGGTAATTGGCCCAGGTGATGGTCACACGGCTCACAGTGGCTAAACTTATCTGGAACATGTCAGCAATTACCTGCTCCTTCATGCAAACTGCTACTTGCATACAGTAAATAAGAAATTCATCAATTAATGGCATGCTGTGAGGGGAACTGGGACTGATGTTTTCACTGGTGCCTTCACTTATCCTCTTTGCTTTACTCCAGTAGACCAGTCGAGAGGCAGATGGTGCAATGGAGTCCCAGAAGATCTTAAACACGCGCTCAGATGGAAATTTGGTTTAAAATCGCATCTGGTCATCTGACGCACAATACCGGCTGAAGAGGTCCGGGGATGGTAAGGCTTTCTTCAGCTTGGCTTCCAAGTCTTTGATGCAATCCGCTGCTTCATCTAGCATTCCTGTGGTGATTGAGAATTAACAAGTTCATTCAGTCCTTCATTCAATTTAGTGAAATTATAAAGCCCTGTGGATAACAGTATTTCTTTTTATCAACTTCAAAAGTTGACAGCAACAAGTTACTTGACAGCAACTTGTTAACAATGTTAACAAGCAGGATTAGTAACATGAAGTTTTGCAAAGTAGACTACAGCACAAGAACATAGCCAGTGAATTAGGCACAGCGATATGAGGAAAGAAATTCTTTTAAACCCCTTTAAGTTAGCTGTGGTAAAATACTGACAAACTGTTAGTGATTGAAGAAGGCAATGCACCACCATGAAGACATAACGTTACAGGAGGTGGAATTTCTTACCTGCGGGCGTCATCATCGCATAATCGTAGTCCAGTCCAAGTTTTCTTTGCTATTCCCTTTATCTTGACTCTACAGACGTTAACGGCTGCTGTTTTTGGCACCGCTCATACACAGGATCCCTTTTTCCTTTAGGGGTGAAGTCGTTTCAAGGAAAAATGCTAGGGATAGCCACTGGTTTCAAGCAGCAAACAGTGATCCCTAAAACGTAGTTATCTGATGTGAAGTGTCTGCTGCAGACATAAGTGCTCCCCTTTTTGATCGTAAAGTTTGGTCCTTCATCCCACCGGATAGCCTGAATCCATTTTCGTCGAACTTCACCATCAACAGGGAAGGAATGAAAGGACAGATATGGCTGCTATTGGGAATTTAACTCTTGCTTGTTTACATTTTAAATTTAGTCATTTAGCAGATGCTCTTATCCAGAGCGACTTACAGTAAGTACAGGGACATTCCCCCGAGGCAAGTAGGGTGAAGTGCCTTGCCCAAGGACACAACGTCAGTTGGCATGACCGGGAATCGAACTGGCAACCTTCGGATTACTAGCCCGATTCCCTCACCGCTCAGCCAACTGACTCCACTGCTTGTTGCTTGTGCCATTTGTTTACCGGTTGCCCTGACCGGAGAGGAAGAAGATTATCACGACGATTGCGTATTTCTGGTAACAAATACGGAAGTTCTTTGGGTCTCAGTCAGACCATAGACTTATATAGTAATAGATACACAGCTAGATTTTTCTTCCAAGATGGCGTCCCCATTAATTTCTATGAAAAATGCTCAGTGGCGCAGTGAGGCAAGCAAGAGTGCGAAATGGACCGCTCCATCTTTCCAGACCGACTCGTCCGGTCTTGCGCAGAAGCTTGTTCCTAGTTCCAAAACTCGTGCATTCTTGCAACAAGCTGTACACGTCATACTTTGCGACAACCAGTCGCGAGCTTGTGAGCTGGATTTCAAAGCCTAATTTAACATACTTGTCTGTGTTTTTTTTTCATTCTAATTTGGATGTGTAGTTAATAACACATTCTTCTGTGGTGTGGTGAACTTAACTTGTTTCCAATTCCACTTTACAGGATCTTTAAGTGTCATAGTTAAGGAAAAAACTTAAAGATCCTGTAAAGTGGAATTAAAAACGACTTTCAAGTTCACCACACCACAGAATAATGTGTATTAACTACCCATCCAAATTTGAATGAAAAAAATCACAGACAAATATGTTAAATTAGGCTTTGAAATCGTAAGAAAATCAGCAGTCTTCTCTGTTCGAGACTGGGGGGGCGTGTCGCCTGAAGGAGCTGAAGCTCGGCCCCCTCTCTCAAGTAAGCTACCTACGACCCAGATAATGGACGCTACGTCAAGCTGAACAAATCATCATAGAATTAGAATGTATTTGTTCAATGAGTGAAACATACAGATGCATATAAATGAAATATTCCCCTGAGCTGTAACACAGGAGTAAACATTTACAGCAGAGACAACAGACAGTGAGCTCTCCAACTACTTCTAGCACATTAGCTACCATTTCACCAAAATACCATCATTCTACACCGAGTAGCATAATATCAAGTTAGCGGTTTGCACTAACAGAGATACCTCTGGAAAAGTTATCTTGTATAATTATAACAAGCACACAGAACTGAGTGATGAACTGCTGGCGGCGGTGGATGGTCCAGGTGCAACCGGAGGATGAATGGCCGGTACGGCTCCGCGCTGCAAGAGAAGCCGTGTGTTGGTGAACCCCCTCTGTCTCTGGTCCATGTTAAAACTGTCCGCCGTGAAATGGTCAGTGGCGCAGAGGCGGCTGTTGGAGTTTATCTGAAGCTTTCCATGAGCGTGGCTCTTAACAAAATCTATCCACCTATTTTTCCTGTCATTATCAACAGGGAACTTAAATGGCGTTGCAGCGCAGCTGGAGTTCTTGAATCCAGGGAAGATGCAGTTGCGGGTGGTGGGAGACATCCTGAAGCTAGCTAGCTGATGTAAGCTACAATAACAGTACAGCAGGAGGAGCCATTCAGTGATCTGACGTAAATGGGGCGAAATGACGTAGATAGAACGGAAGAGAAACTGTTCTTCGGTCTAACTCCACATTTCAGTGCGACAAAGTTTTAGCGCTTTGCACATGCTTTCAGGAACTCATTTCACTCGTATATCATGTACTTAGAAGCAAAACATGGAATTTACTTTACAGGATCTTTAAGGTGTTTTGTGCAACCAGCCCCCCAGGTCTTTTCACCCAAAAGCTGTGCCAAATTCCCTAATGCTCTTGTGGCTGAATGGGCACAAATTCCCACAGAAACACTCCAAAATCCTGTAGAAAGCATTCCCAGAAGAATGGAAGCTGTTAGCTACACAGGGGGGGCCTAACTCCACATTAGGGCCTATGGATTAGATTCGTAGTTGTCCCAATAATTGTGTCTATATATGTCAATCCATTCATTATAGCTGTAGCTAGCAGCTTGTAATTTATGTTGACTAAGCAGTTAATTGCAAGGATCAAAATGTGTCTACTATTTGGGTATTGAAGCTTGAGCTGACTGCCCTCTAAATGACACCTTTCTACTTTACCTAATGAACACGAAAATGGTTTGATTCACTTTCTTTGAATGAATTGTTTTCGACTAAGACTAGTTAACATATTAATAATACAGGGCCCAGGTGGTTTTGCAATGTGTCAGTGTTGCTGCCCAGACAAAGCAATACAGAGTTCAAAAGGTCTGTCTAAAAGTGACTACAATAAATCCCATTGCTTGAGACACGTTTGAAAAATACATTGCACTCTTTTATCAATGTTGTTAATGTATAGCCATTGCCAGTCATTCTCTTTCTTCACCAGTGTGTCATACTGGTTTTCTTCCCCACAACATTCCTTCAACAACCCTTGGAAAACTCACTGAGGCCCCCTAGAGACAGCAGAGCCTCTGGTTTTAACATAAAGTAGAAGTAGCGTCTTCAGTAGCCAGACTAACTTAAACTTTTTTTTTCTTTTTTTTTTAACTCTACCTACTTAAGATAAGATAGGATAAAACGTTATCGTCTCCAAGGAATATTTGTCTTGGAATCCATGCTGCATTTTATCCCAGTAAAAACATGAACACCAATTAATACACAATACAATTATATCCAGCAGTTGCATATACAAAACTACACATATTAATTAATTAGATAAACAATTCACACAACATATAAAGTGCAAAGAAATGACAACAGTATATTACAGAACTATTACTGACTATTACAGAGTCAGAAACTATCTTCTGGGCTTGTCAAATTACATGATATGTAATGGTAACTTGATCATTTAAAAAGTTGAATAAAACTTCAATTCAAGCGTAAGGAACAATTGGGTTAATGACACAAAGTCTCTAGAGTACTGGTTGAGTAACAGTTCTTTTACATTGACCTGTCTGAAATACAGAAGTAAAGGGCTGCCATGTGCCATCAACTGTTGATGTGAAGCAATGTGTCTCCTTTGCCTTATCAGGTCCCAAAGAAGATAACAGATAAAACATTGTAAAAGTATAGATTTAATTTTTTTTCTGTCAATTCACTCATTTTGTCACACACATATACACACGTATATCCAAAACGTATACAGCACATACACAGATGACTAGTACCATGACCATAAATGTACATGTTCTGGCGTTGTTCAGTTACTATTAGTATCTGGACTTTGGTCAGACCATTTGCGTTGGATCTAACCTTTGCCCTTTATGAGCTCACCTGTGCTCCAAGAGGTGACATACTGTTCATGTGCACCTTCCTTGGGTGGATTTGCTGATGATACCATGCATACATGAATCTAAGATATCTCAGGGCCTGACATGTTCTGACAGATAAGGATGTTCTAGTCATTCTTTTACCAGCAGGCTTGTAATTGTGGGACAGAGATAGTACATGACTGTAATTGTCATTGGAATAACAGCAGCAACCTAGAGTTATGATAATGATATATTCCAAATTATAATTCCATTACATAAGAAGTCCATTATGCTAAAGGATTTTGGAGGCTATGGGTAGATTGGGTTTACTCACTCTAGACTATAATGAAGAGTGGCCCCTATAGGCTTCCTGAGTCATTAGTGCCCTTTCTCACACATTGTGAGTCAAAATAGGGGATGTTCATCCAACTAAAATTGCCTGTTGATTATTGCATATTTGATAATGATGGGCTTGATACATGATAATATTGTATCAAAACTACTATCAGTGTGACAAATGAATGTCATTTATTTAGATGACAGCCTTAAGCCCATTTCATGCTATGCACATGTACAGTAGAGCTGAGCTGAGCTGACAACATTGGTGTGTTAAGGCATTGCGTAAGGGTGACACTGATCATTTGGCAAATTATGCTTTTCATTAAATCTTGACTCCAGCCTCATTATTTTCTGTACTGTAACCCAACAAAAACATGGTGGTCTGTCCACTCCTTCAAAGGGAGGACTGTCTGGATGAACATGAAGAAGCATACTAATGAGTTGTTGGTTCCATAAACTTTATTCTGCCTGATTTAAACTAAAACATAAAGAGAAATAGGATAATTCTGTTATGAAACAATATCAGTTTCATGTTTAAAGGGGTCGTTGATTGCAAAACCGATTTTACCTTGTCATAGTCGAATGAACAACGGTGGGTAAAATGGACATACAGTGAACCTCAAAGTCCATTGACACCTCTTTCCTATCTAAATCTCACAACTTGAAAATGCAGCTGTAAAACGTTCGGTTTTGAAAAAGCTGTATTTGTGACGTCACAAATATTGCATCACCTTTGTCAAGCCCCAACATTTACATACAGACCAGCCCTCTGGTGTTCTGGCCCAGAGTCTCAGACACTAGTTTGACTGCGCGCTGCTCTGTGTACTTCCACGCGAACAACAAAGGAGAAGGTTTGAAAGTTTTTACAGTATATTGAAAATGGACCATTGTAAATGCAGTGTTCCAGGCTGTACTGGGAATGCTGACACTTTTCATAATCTTCCCAAGGAACCAGACACTCGACGGGCATGGCTGATGTTTTTCTATGAGAAGATCCCTGTGAAGTTCGACATTCAGATCAGGAGAAGATCAGGAGATACCTGTCTGAGCATTCCACCCAGCTGCTAGTCCAAGCACTTGTCCTCTCAAAGTTGGACTACTGTAACTCGCTGCTCGCCGGTCTCCCAGCATGCGCAACCCACCCTCTCCAGAGGATTCAGAATGCAGCGGCCCGTCTGGTCTTCAATCTACCCAGACGCTCCCATGTTACCCCGCTCCTCATCTCCCTCCACTGGCTTCCCATCACATTCAAGACTCTGGTACTGACCTTCCGAGCGGTGAACGGGACTGCACCCGACTACATCAAGTCTTTCCTCCAGCCTTACACTCCCCCCGCCACCTACGGTCTTCTTCTGACAACCGTCTGGTGGTCCCACCGCTCAAGAGCGCCCGGTCCCAACACAAGCTCTTCTCCTGTCTGGCCCCCCAATGGTGGAATCAACTCCCCACCTCCATCAGGGACACTGACTGTCTCCCCACCTTCAAGAAAAGGCTCAAGACGCACTTGTTCCGGGAGTACAACAGCACTTAGGAATGCTTGTCTGGACCTGATGTTAGTTTCCTCCAGGATCACAATGACTCGTATTGAGAGACGTGTTGCTCTTGTTGGTTAGTTGTAACGGTTTTAAATTCTTGTACTCGCTGTGAAATATTTTACTGTTGATAGTTTTTTCTACTATGGAAGCAAATCGTGACCAAAATTCAAATGCATTTGCAGAAATGCTTTTTCATTTTAAGAACGTGTATGCATTATTTGACTCATAAATGAAACTAGAGAGGGTACAATTTCTGGGGAAATTGTAGGGTGTGCTTGCTTGCCTCGGTTGCACAGGGGTCCGTTTTTTAATGACATTTTTACAACTGATATTTCTGTATATTTTATATAAAAATGCATAGGGCCTACTTATTATTTATAAAGATGACATAGATTTAAAAGCATCTTTTTTTTGCTGCTCATTTAGCCTACAACTCAAAATACGAGTGAAGTGTAGAATGAAATATGATATCTTCTCATTTCCCCTGCAAGAGGCAGCCTCATAGCTGAATCAAAACGAATACATTTGGCAGACCGGTGTAAAAATTACACCGGTCTTTCTTTCACCTGAGGAATATAGCAAAGGTACGACCATTCATAAACCAAAATGATGCAGAGAAGTTAATTCATGCTTTTATATCCAGCCGGCTGGACTACTGTAACGCACTTTTCACTGGTATTCCCAAGAAAACCACTGAAAGACTACAGCTCATTCAAAATTCTGCAGCTAGATTATTAACCAAAACTAAAAGGAGAGAACACATTAGTCCTGTCCTAGCTACTTTACACTGGCTCCCTGTTACCTTCAGAATTGACTTTAAGGTCCTTTTCCTCACATACAAAGCTCTACACGGACAAGGACCTAGCTACATTGCTAACTCCTTTATAAACTACACACCAGCTAGAACACTGCGATCATCAAATGCAGGCCTATTAGAGGTCACCAGAAGCAGTCATAAGAAGATTGGTGATTCGGCCTTAGTCAATTACGCCCCAAAACTATGGAACAAATTACTGTGATGGCATTTTTTGATATAGTTACTAAGAATGTATTTTTAATAGACTGAGGTTGTGTTTAAACAAATGGATGTTGCAGTTGGTCTTAAGGTATTTATGGTGTTGGGTTATGATGCCTGATTGAGAAGCTAGGGGCACGGAGGTTGGGGGATGTTTGAGTTCTGTGGCCTAAAGGGAGATGGGTCAGTTGATCTAGCAGCCCTGACCTTTTGGCCGAGGAGATTGTGTCCTGTGTCCTGTTTGTGTTTCATTAAGGGTATCTTTACTGTCCTCATTTAGAGAAAGAGCTGTGACATCAAAAGACTTTGGTCACTTGACCTGGGGGGTTATATTGTCTTAACTGTCACTGAGCAGTGCTGACCAATCACAGAGTTCAGAAAAACCATTTGATCTAAAGTTTATATAAGGCAGGGTTTTAGGGTTGTTCTGGATCACTCTGGCGAACGACCTGTGGCTAGCACCTCCTTCATTATGACTGATCACAAAGTACTTTGTTAAATCATGATCTGTATAAGCAAAATAAATTGTAATAAACCCACATCTCTTGACTACTCAGATCTACACAGTGCCGCTTGAATTTCAACCATTACAATTACCCATAAATATTAGGGAAGCAAACACTCTAGACATTTTTAAAAGACGGCTTAAAACCTACCTTTTTACCGAAGCATTTAAGTAATTTTATCTCAAAAGGGTTTTCCTACTTTTATTAATTATATTATTGTTACTTTTAAGATGCATGTTTAAAGTTGGTTTCTCTCTTGAACAGAGATCTTATTGGGATTTTTATTTTTGTTTGAATTGTTTATCACTTGTATTATTGTTTTTATTGATTTTATGTAAAGCACCTTGAGCTGCAATTCTTGTATGAAATGTGCTATATAAATAAAGTCTTACTTAAAAATTGACCTAATCTCTATGACTTAAACGTCCTTTTAAGTTTTCCCTTCTCGTGATATTTTCAGGCATTTAGCCTAGCTACTCATATTGCATTCATTCATTAACCCCTTTGAAGATTATTCTACGACATTACCGGCAGTAGAAGATGGAATCGCGATTCAAACGGTACCATCTGCTAACTGAAAATATGCCCCCAAAAACGTAAATAAGCTTGACATTTATTTAGTGGAAAATCGCTCATTCATAAAAAGCTCACTGGTAGCGATCATTGTCAGTAACAACGCAAAATGCGATATAGCCCTGTGTGGAGAAGCTGCCCCGGTAAATTCTACTACTATAGTACAGTACTAGACTACTGCTGTGTTCGTCTTGGCGATTGCATTGGTTGAATTCGATTTAACGTTCCGTTGTACGGTTTAGGCTGAAATTAATTATTTTCATGAACAGATTGACAAAGTTTAGGCTGTGGCAATGAAGTTCAGGTTAGTAGTCAGATAGTTTCACCTATTGAAAGACTTTTGATTTAAGTAAGGGGAGTGCCGAACGTGTTCTGTCGCCGTTTGACTTCCTAAACAGCTGTGTCTCGCGTAGGCTACAGCGTTGCAGTGAGCAACACTGGTTTGAAACCACAGGTAATGATAATTTCACCAACAAATCGTTTACTTGTAATGTAATGTCATAATAAATCCTACAACGAAAATGTATTTGTGAGGAATGTTTATTTTAACGATTGAAAACAGATGCATCATAGACCACTGTAGTATGTGTTGCTCAGGCAACAGAGGCTAATGTCATGCTAATGCTTCAGTGAAATAGTAGACTACCGTTTCCGAAAGTATATATGGGCCTACTTCCTTAATAATATCAGCTAATATTGTACATTACATTTCACAATTGTGTTTCACATCACAAAGTAAAATGAGTAAATAGTTATCACCCTGGCCTCTTTGCTTGTGGCGTTTCTGCAGCTGCCTTGCAGTAAAGCTATAGTTAGCCTAGCTATCCCCCAAGTTAACAGATGCGAAACGAATGTTCTGCTACAGGTAGTCACGCGTGTTTTCGTGATGTTAGTGACGTAGTAACGTTATTAACGTCAGTGACTGTGGCTAGCAAATTAGCCACCGTTAGCTTCACTTTTCGCCACAAAAACTTAACTTGAGCCTAAACCATGCAACGGAACGTAAATCCCAATAGAAGCAACTCAATCGCTACCAAGACGAAACTTTTGACACCTAGGTTGTCTATGTAGGCCAAATATTGACTGAGTTTTAGGGGGGCAAAAAGAATAATAATTATAATATATATGTGAGAGAACAAAGGTTGTGCCCTTGCCGAAGGCAAAGCACACCCAATTAGTAATCAATCATCCTATTTGCATTTTAATTTTCTTCTTCAAGAGTGCTCAATCTTTCACTTAATTAAAATGAAATAGACATTTGAGATTTAATTTTCAAAACATGCCCCAGCAAATAGATACCAAAATTCAATTTGAAATGTAAAATTTGAAAATTAAAATGCATTTGCAGAAATGCTTTTTCATTTTAACAATGTGGCTGCATTATTTGACTCATAAATGAAATTAGTAATCAATCATCCTATTTGCATTTGCATTTTCTTCTTCAAGACTGCACATTTTATGCCATAATCAAAAAGAAAACAGAGAAGACATTGCTTTTTCGTTTTCGTGTTCTGCCCGCAAAGAACTGCCCATAATTCGAAAAAACGAAAAAGCATTCTGAGCGGCGCAGCAGAGTGACGTCAGTAGCCGCTCTTCTTCAGCTCCCTCCTGATCGAGCTACCCATCTTCTTCAGTAGGGGGCGTTGTGCACATCTGCATTGCATTACATTGCAAATGTGCCGGAAAATGAATTGAATTACCGGGTCTTTAGAGGACGCATCACAGACTGAGCAACTTGATGTCAAACAATGACTAAAACAGTGGCAGAGCTACTATTAATGTGTAAATCTGTGACGGCAGAGTATGCAGTCAAGCTCTCTATGACTTGTTCTACTCGGTCACGGGCATCAGACTCAGATATATTATTAGATTCTACCTGCTCAGCTAATTCTTACAGTGTTTGCACAACTTGAGGGAGCGCCGTGATCTGTGATGCGTCCTCTAAAGCAGCGGTCCCCAACCTTTTTTGCGCCACGGACCGCTTTCGTGTAAGACATATTTTCGCGGACCGGCAGGGACGGACTGGGAGGAAAGATAGGCCCTGGACAGCTGCGCTGCTAATGCATGCACATTCTGGGTTTGATGTGATCATAGTTAGTGACTTCCACACCTAAAAATATTTCGCTGATTTGAGCGAAAAATAGACATAGACATTAAGTTTTATGTAAAATAAACATAGCCGTTTTTTCAATTGACAAAACCTTGTCTAGTGAATGTGATGTATTTTTGTCTCTTAATTTTTCAGCCCCATCTTTAAGTTTCTTAGCCTGGTTTTCCATCATTATATTGTTACTAGCTAGCTTTCGATGTATCAGTCCCACTGTTGTGTGTAAATGAGACTATAAGCTACGACAGTGACACCCGAAGTGCGTTCCGTATATCCAGTTTAGGCCTATTCCATAATTTTGTTTGATCGCTGTCACGGCAGAAAATCCCGCTTAATGTTGGAAATGGAAGCAGGGTTTTCAGTGCTTTAGTGGCGATCTCAGGATAGCCTTCATCCAAAACACCGATAGAGTTGTTGTCTCAAACAGGCTTCATTGAGTGGTAACTATCACTTGTCATGTGTCAAGAGGAAGAGACGCGCATGATAGTTACCGCTCAATAAAGCCCACAAACTTGCTAAAAAATGATTAAACAAATGTCTTTGCAGAGCTTTTTTGCTCAGGGGAAAAGGCCCGCGGAGAAGGAGAGAATCCGGTCATTTTTCAGAATAAAATGTCTTTCAGACTCTGATAATCAATTAAAAGGAAATCATGTTATTAATTCTTTTCTGTGCGGCCCGGTACGAAATTACCCGCGGACCGGTGGGCACCGGTTGGGGAACGCTGCTCTAAAGACCCGGCAATTCAATCAATTTCCCGGCACATTTGCAATGTAATGCAATGCAGATGTGCACACCGCCCCCTACCGAACAAGATGGGTAGCTCGGTCAGCAGGGAGCTGAAGAAGAGCGGCTACTGACGTCACTCTGCTGCGCCGCTCAGAATGCTTTTTCGTTTTCGAATTATGGGCAGTTCTTTGCGGGCAGAAAACGAAAAAGCAAGGTAACACTTTATAATAAGTGTTACCTTGTCTCATAACGCTTTTTGGAATTTACAAAGTGTTAACTAATAGTTAGTTAATCCTTCATAAAACAGTTTGAAACATTAACAATACATTATTAAATAGTTAATAGGATTATTATTAAACACTATGTTGATCATTAATAAACACTTAAAAATTATGGATTTTATTCATAATACAATTCATAAGGTGTTTGATAACTGCTTTATCATACTTTATAGACAGCTTGTTAATATAGTTGCAAACCAGTAGTTTAAAAGGTGTTAGTGGTACATGAGCTGGTATAGAAAGCATTAGCAAATGGTGAACAAACCATTTACATTAGTAAAAACAGTTAGTAATGCAAGCATTTACTAACTGTTAGTTAAGGCTTTTGCATGACCTAATCTAAAGTGTGAACTATCTATGCCTTATTAAACATTTATAGAAAGACTATATAGATTTTGTGTTTTTGTTTTTTAGAAGAAATAACTGTTAATGTATTTACCTGGGTAATAAAATAGTATTTTATTTCCATTAAGAAGCAATACAGTAGAATTGGTAGAAAAGTTGGTTACCCAAAGCTGTATTTTATTTTCCAAAAATGGCTGTAATAAACTGCAAATGTTTACTCCTCGACAGGTCTGCAAACGCCTTTGAAATCAGAGATTTGTTAAAATCGTTTTAACAAATTGAGGAGACAAAGCGTTTGCTGACCTGTCGAAGAGTAAACATTTGGTTTCTTATATACTACAACAATACATGGGAAGATCCCAAATCAGACACGGCGAATCTGGAGCAGACGCCATCTTGTCAGAGCAATCAGCTGCACTTGTACTGGTGACGTCACTACATTTTCAAGGCAACATATCAACAACTCTTTTGAGAACGTCTTCTGGACCAATAAGAACAGCATATTGGTTCAATTGCAACAGCAGTACGAGCATTATGATTGTCTAATGGGTAGTCATGCCAGCCGCGTATTGACCTCATCGCCGGTCGCGGTCTGATACATATTCTTATTGCCCTCCGCTGATGTCATCTTCAAAATGAGCGAGATCGAGGAGTTTTACTATCCAGATGACAATGAAGACATCAACAGCGACAAGGAAATTCTTAACTTTCTAAAAGAGCAGAAAAGTGTGAACACAGAGAGATAAACGACAAGCGCTAGGCAGATTGCTAGGTTTGGTTGCTCAGATTTCAGATTGGTTGCTACTGTAGGTGCTAACACCTGAAACACACTGTGAGAAGACTTGAGTAGTTAGAGCTGAACAAAACGACATGTTTTAAATGAAAAGAGCTAATAATGCCATATAATAAACAACTTACTAACCTCGACCGTTCGGTCATGCCGGGAAATATCAAACTGAGGTTTTAACGTATCGACCGCTGTCACTCTCGGTTAGTAGAGCTAAGTACTAGTAGTTAGTAAGACACATGCCTGTCCTTTCTTCAATAAAATAGTAATTTTGTGTATCACATTGTGTTGTGTCTGTTTCCTTTTGAGAAACGTATGTTCAGCCTTTGTGAATGTGAGGTTCGAGTATGGACAAGAATACCTTAATAAATAACTTATAAATGTTTGATAAAGCATAGATAGTTCACACTTTAGATTAGGTCACGCAAAAGCCTTAACTAACAGTTAGTAAATGCTTTATAACTTGCATTACTAATCAGAAGTTGCATCATTAGTAAGTCTTTATAAAATAGCTGTTAAGATATCTGCTAAGTATTAGTGTACATAATGTATTCAACTTGGCGTACATGAATTAAAGACATAAGTAAATATGTTGTTAGTTATTTACTCATGCTTTGTAAAGGTAATGTAAATGGTTTGTTCACCATTTGCTAATGCTTTCTATACCAGCTCATGTACCACTAACACCTTTTAAACTACTGGTTTGCAACTATATTAACAAGCTGTCTATAAAGTATGATAAAGCAGTTATCAAACACCTTATGAATTGTATTATGAATAAAATCCATAATTTTAACAGTGTTTATTAAGGATCAACATAGTGTTTAATAATAAGCTTATTAACTATTTAATAATGTATTGTTAATGTTTCAAAATGTTTTATAAAGGATTAACTAACTATTAGTTAACACTTTGTAAATGCCAAAAAGCGTTGACTTATTATAAAGTGTTACCAAAAGCAATGTCCGCTCTGTTTTCTTTTTGATTATGGCATAACATGTGCAGTCTTGAGAAGAAAATGCAAATAGGATGATTGATTACTAATTTCATTTATGAGTCAAATAATGCAGTGACATTGTTAAAATGAAAAAGCATTTCTGCAAATGCATTTTAATTTTCAAATTTTACATTTCAAATTGAATTTTGGTATCTATTTGCTGCTTATCTATATGCTCTTTTTTAAAGCTCTGTCTTGGAAGTCGCTTTGGATAAAAGTGTCTGCTAATGCATAAATGTAAATGTAAATATTTGCTCAAACCATTTCACCAAAGACAGTTTTGAATGAAAACCTTGGACAATTTAAAGAAGGATTTGCTAAACCGCTGTTGCTGAAAAGAGGGGCTGTTCCAACGTATGCTCATGTATTACGTACATATGTGCACCAGCAGATACTATTTTAAAAGAAATTCCTGCATTAAAATAATGTATCATGACAGTTTGTATGATTTGGTCATTTACTATCACACTAGCATTTAATTATCACGGAAAACAATTACACTGCACTAAACTGTAAGTGTAAATGTCAAGTGAAAATAACAAAACCAGTCAGTATGATGACTTGAGCGAATATCATTCACGTCTTACTAAAACAGCGGCCACGCGAAAGGGAATGAGGAAACTGTTTCCTCTACAAAAAAATACAATGCAGGTCACGTGAAAAAAGGATCCAAAGACTCGTAGAAAGACCGAGTCGGGAAATGAACGAATCGTTTGTTTCCTCCAGTACAGAGCCTATGCAGGTCACGTGAAAAATGATCCAAAGACTCGTAGAAAGACCGAGTCGGGAAATGAACGAATCGTTCGTTTCCTCTAGCTACCACTACAGAGCCTATGCAGGTCACGTGAAAAATGATCCAAAGAATCGTAGAAAGACCGAGTCGGGAAATGAACGAATCGTTTGTTTCCTCTAGCTACCAGTACAGAGCCTATGCAGGTCACGTGAAAAATTATCCAAAGACTCGTACCCGAAGACCGAGTCGGGAAATGAACGAATCATTTATGTTTACCTGCACGAGCCTATGCAACAGTCCCGATGCGCGCCACGAGAAAATGAACAAATCACTCTTTGAGAGGACTCGTTACTCCCGAGTCCTTGTAAAGATTTGTTCAAAATTAACGAATCGTTCACGAACGACACATCACTAACAGGGATCCTCTACGCTACGGTATAGACAAACATCAGCCATGCCCGTCGAGTCAATGCTAGACTCTAGCTCATCTGCTTTTTATTAACGCTGATTTGCAAGGAATGCAAGAACAGCTAGATAGTGAAAACACCTAGAATGTAGGCATGTAAACTAGTTTAGCTTGCTAACACGAGCATAGGTAGAATGTGTGATGATTTAGCCTAGTTTATTGGTAATGGGGCTAACGCGTTATTTCATGTTCCTTACTGTGTTTCATTCAAATAAATAACCTGTGTTGTCATGTAGATCTACAATTCACGATGCATGTGC
The DNA here is from genome assembly GCF_963692335.1 of Osmerus eperlanus. NCBI lineage: Eukaryota > Metazoa > Chordata > Actinopteri > Osmeriformes > Osmeridae > Osmerus > Osmerus eperlanus. The sequence continues at coordinate 20,603,267 of NC_085025.1, forward strand.
GTCCAGATCTTTGTCAGGTTATTTTTATTTTATTTTTCAGCAAGATATCTAGCTAACTGAAGCTGAGTTGAATCACAATATAGTTTGGTTGCTAAACTGTAACGTTAAGTTGATCCCATTTGCTTCGACAACAGAAGTGGAAACAACTAACGTTATCATTTCAAATGATATCTAGTCAATATGTTGAAAACAGTGTTGTGTAGACACAATAGATTTATTTGCACGTTTTTATTTCAAGTCTCCACCTTTGATGTTTCAGTGAGTGCTGTTGGCCGTGTTGCGTTTTTGCTCCGCAGCTTCACTCGTTGAAAACCAACCAATCAGCGCGCAGCTCATCTATATATTCATGAGCATACCATAAAAGCAGAAAACCTAGCGTTTTTTCCAGGGACAATTTACATTACATTTAGCAGACGCTCTTATCCAGAGCGACTTACAGTAGGTACAGGGACATTCCCCCGAGGCAAGTAGGGTGAAGTGCCTTGCCCAAGGACACAACATCAGTTGGCATGACCTGGAATCGAACTAGCAACCTTCGGATTACTAGCCCGATTCCCTCACCGCTCAGCCACCTGACTCCAATTTAACAGGAAGCACCAGGGGGCATAGAACAGCACCCGGGCCAATTTCAGCCCAACCAATGTTACATACCCTATTCGGAGACCTTAAGGAACAGTGTGAAATACCCCAAAAACCCAGTCAATGACCCCTTTAAGTATGAGAATAGTAAATCTATGTTGATCTCATGTATCACCTTTGCGATATCAGAATCAGAAACAGATTTATTTTCTTAGTAAGTTTGCACAAACAAGGAATTTACTATGGCAGGAAGACGTGTAACGTGTTTTAAATATAAGATGTAGAAAATATAAAAAGTATAACATTAACAAAAGTATCTAAATAATACTAGCCAATACTATACAATGTAAAAGATTAAATATAACAATATAAAATAATATTGAGTGCAGTACCCAGTTTTGGTAGACAGTTGGTGTGCTACATGGACTGCCCTGTTCAGAATTCCCAGTTTTTTGGATACCTAAATTAGTTTTTCAGAAGCAAATGTAATGGGTCACCCATATTTACATTTACATTTAGTCATTTAGCAGACGCTCTTATCCAGAGCTTATCCATATACTCAAATATCCAATACATGGCAACAAGTCATACAATGCAATTACTTATAGTTGCTAATAATTGATTATTACTGAAACACACAGAACATGTAGACCTAACCCTGCTATGTTGATAGTGGATTTCCAAATTCCAAGATCATATTGACAGGTTTGGTCATGTTGGGGAGAGATCAGCAAAGTTTTGTATCCTGCCACAATGAAAAAGTGTCTGCCCACAATCAATAGTTTCAACCTTTGGCATCAAATGGAATTGTTTGCATTTGACGAATAAAGGTAAACATACCAAAAACTCTCAGACTGAACATTGTGGGTTTGCATAGCTGGAGTCCAAGTGAGGTGGAACCCCAAACTGGTCCTTGAAGTGTGGCACAACATGTAATGAATTAGAACCAAGTCCAAGGTGAATTTCAAACTAAACACAAACAGATACTTGCACAAACACACAGTACTCAGTTGCGTGCACTGACCTGATCATTCTTTTAAACCAAATAGCAAGGTGTACGGAGTCAGGTGGCTGAGCGGTGAGGGAGTCGGGCCAGTAATCTGAAGGTTGCCAGTTCGATTCCCGGTCATGCCAACTGACGTTGTGTCCTTGGGCAAGGCACTTCACCCTACTTGCCTCGGGGGAGGCACTGTAAGTCGCTCTGGATAAGAGCGTCTGCTAAATGACTAAATGTAAATGTGTACATGCTAAAAATCTACTTCTTGAAAAAGACCCATAACACTGACAACAAACATACCCATTTATGGTCCCTAATTTCATAAAATCAAACCAAATAATATGCTGAGGTGGAAAGAATATGAAAGGAATTGTTTTTGTGAAAATATGAAACAACTATTATTCCACCAAAACAGGTCCCCAGATTTAATTGACTCCACTCAATAACATGATTGTACATTTAAACTATCCTACACTATCCTAGATATCTTTCTGAGTTGATTCATTGACAAGTAATAATAGTACTTATGCACAATGTGTCTCCTCTATCAATGCAGCACGATAAAATGTACAGTAGTGCTGCTGATATCCTGACATGGGGCTGTTAAGTTGCAATATTTACAACTCATGTATCAGCATGTCTTCATGGCACTTGCTCAGAATGAGTTGAAGGACATGCTACAGTCCATCCAAGACTTGTTTTTGGAATCAAAACCTGTCCCCATATCAGTGAAGTCTACGCTATTTGCCGACATATTTATGTCTGAGCTGGTATTGTCTTCACAGCTGCTATGATTGCACTTAGCTACAAACTACATTTAATGTTCATGTGGTTAACCACTTAAATAAAGGATTTCAACATATTAAATCCTACTTTTATGTTTTATTGTAATATACCTGTCTAATGGTCCATGCAAAGTCTACTAACAAAGAGAGCCATGACAGGTCACAAGAAGGGTTGTTTATGGATGTTTTGGTTATGCTGCTCTTTTTGATTGTCTGATTGATTGATTCCTCTGTCTCCATAACAAAAACAAACTCCAGTAACCCTGTACACAGAACAACTCAAAAACCACTGGGGCCCACAAGTATGTAAAAGATTAAAGGATTTGACATTCTCCCCTGTGTGTACGTATTCAAAAGTTGTATTGACAGTAGGGTACAATGCAGTCTGTTAGCTTAAACATATATTTATTATAACTTTTGTATTCTTATTGTATACTTGTATACTTGTATACTTCCCCCCTCCACCCTGGCTTGACTGTCATCACGCACTCCTGCAGCACTGAACATTGCACTTATACTACTACTACATTGCACCTGCACTTTGCATACTTATTTACACTTCTTATTCATTGCTGCTATTCTTGTCCCAATTGCTGTTTGTATTTACTGTCTATTTGTGTCTACTTATTGCACTTTACACATGCCATGCTCTGCACTTTTTGCTGTTTTTCCACTTCTGGTTAGATGCTAAACTGCATTTCGTTGCCTCAGTACTGTACTCTGTGCAATGACAATAAAGTTGAATCTAATCTAATCTATTGTATAATTGTCTCCAGCCTATGGTTTTCACCTCTCTGCATCACCAACTGTCTCTGGAACAGGGGATCCCACACTGTAATGCTACTCCCAAGGTTTCTTCTAATTTTCTCTGTAAGTTAATAGTGTGGAGTTTTTCCTTGCCTTCCTTGAGGGTTTAGGTGGAATATAGGTGCTGATATGTGGGCATCTGTGAAGCCCCCTGTGGCATTGCTTATATAGGGTTATACAAATCAAATTGACTTTGATTATGATTTCATAAATAGTTACTTTTGTAGTGAGGAGGTAGGTTTCAATGGGTTATGATAACATACAATCAGCATGCACCAAGTAATATGACTTGGTCCTTGTCTTCCCCTAATGTACATGTTTGACACCGTTTTTTTTACTCAAGCCTATGGGAAGTAAGTTGAGTAGTAAGGCTTTCAGTGACCTCTAGTGGAACATAAAAATAATGTACAGTTTTTACTCCATGTGCTGTGTTTCTCACAGCATTTCAGCAGATAAAAGGCCCATGAATTGATCAGCTGTTTATTGGTTGAGTTTCTATAAGGCAAAAACTAAGATCTCTGACGGTCTCTGAAATCACACATTCAATCAATTAATCAAACTTTTTTTTATATTGTGAATTTCATACCAGATGGCAACACAATCTGCTTCACAAATGGGAAGAAGGGGGAGGGGAGATACAAACACTTATGTTTGACACAAATCTTCTAGAGGGAAGCAAAAAAAACAGTTTACCCATTTGGGCCAATATAGGAGAACTGTAAAAAGTATTCCCTGACCTCTCTGAAGTGAGACGATTGAGCACCCTCCTGGAGAATGTGAAGTTAATGTGAACATATTACAAAGCACACACATACATATACACCAATACATATAAAGGTTTGACAGTGAAATTAAATCAAAATGACATCTGTGGGCATCGCAAGACTGTAATAAACACAACCAATCATTAAGCCGGGCTCAGACTAATGATTGGACGGGCTACCTGTCTGTCTGTCTACCTAACTGCGCGCATTCTGCCCCATCACTCAATGCGTGTTACTGTAGTTTTCAATCAGGCTAGGCAGAGGTATTGTAAACAACTAAGCAAGAAGCACAAGAATGGCGGAGAAACAGCAGGCAACAAAATCCAGTTCCTCAATTCTCAGTTTAAAGATGAAAGAGAAATCAGACATTAGTTAAAAAGGCTACCACCAAAAATAAATATGAAATATAGCTGCAAGCAGCGATGCGGGTTCCTCCGAAAAATTGCTAAATATTATACAAATATACATTGTAGAAGGTCAAGAGTTGGACAACAAGAGAGCAAAACTACTTCATGTTTGGCCAACAACAATAGGCTGAATTGGGATTTGAACTCATGAGCTTAAGGTTACAAGTCAGTCTCTCTATCCTTTCTGCTACACACCAACTGTTGAGTTGAATGAATGAATGAATAGAAAGTGCAGAGTATTAGCTTTGGTCAGCTTTGGGACAAAGGTTGAGAAACGGTTGACATTTCAAGGTAAAATTGCAAAATTGCGCATGGTACATCAAAATGATGTCACCTTGAAGCCAATAAGGTTTGAAAAACCATCAGTCAAAATTATATTAGATTTATTGACACAAAGATATTGAGGCAATGTGGACATTTACATTTAGTCATTTAGCAGATGCTCTTATCCAGAGCGACTTACAGTAAGTACAGGGACATTCTCCCGAGGCAAGTAGGGTGAAGTGCCTTGCCCTAGGACACAACTTCATTTGGCACAGCCGGGAGTCGAACTTGCAACCTTCTGATTACTAGCCCCCTTCCCTCACCGCTCAGCCACCTGACTCACATTTACATAAATACATCCCTTTCAGCCATTTTGTATTGCATTTCTCATTCCATTTCACCCTATTTAAAGAAACATCTGCCCGCACACTATGCCCATCCATGCTGTTTCCCTCTCTCCCAGCGCAGGTCACACCAAAGCAGAAATGCTGCAGCAGCCGCATGAGGTTCAGATGTAGTCCAAAAATTGCCTCCCACAATCAAACATATTAACTGCAACACTGTTTTCAAACTTTCTCAAATACGGCTTGAAAACCGCAGATATTGACTCTCTTCTTGAGTAGATCTCTTTCCAGAATCTCAGTCAATCCACAATCAAGATAGCATCATAGGCAAGTGGGCTAGGGGACAACCCACGTTCAGTTCCTTGCGAGTGTAGCCTGTGATAGTAAAGTTGCCGCGATTAAACTACACAACATGCACACTCAGGGTGACCAACAAGATGATATTAACTAACAAACAATAACATTACAAACATCTAACTGAACAAACACAACAACTGAAATCCCTCGCATGGTTGTTGTAACCTAACTATTTTCCACAAGTCTTTGCGTTTTTTGACATGCCGCACTGCATGCTGGGTAACCAAGAGCGCTGACGCTGATTATCTGTGCTCTGACTGCGTGATGAGATGCTAGTGACGCGCTAAGGTCTCAAAGTCTCCTGCATGAACAAATTCTGCCCGATTAGCAAGCTATTTTTACTAATGTTTTGTTAGAGATTGAATGGTAATGCAAGCGAGCTAAAAACAATGTTAGTTAGCTTGGTTAAACTGGTTTTCATAGCAACAGAAATCAACAAATCAGATCAGTCGAACTTTATTCAGAAAGGGGGGGGATGGGGGGAACATTAAAAGTGTAGGGTACAGTAAAAGTGAAATGGAACGCGTCTTTCTGCCTTGAAGCTGCGTGCGCATCATCATCAAGACCCCATCTATATGTAAAGATAACATCCAAGCTAACAATTTCGCCAAATCTGACTGCAGATTTGTATACCATATGTACTGTGTTAGGGTTGTTTGAGTTAAACAACTTGCTAAATGAATTAAATGTCTGTTAAATGTCAAATTCAACTATAAATTTATAAAAGAGAGACTTCCAATCAAATCTGAATTATTTTAAACCTAAAGGTTTAAAAGCCTACCTTTGCCTAAACTGACAACCACCAACTCGGAGAACTGAGTTTCAACTTGTTTGAAACTCAGTTCTCAAAAACCCATTTACACATTTAGTCTCAATTTTTTTTTCTCTAATATGTTTAACTTAATGTCTGCACCTCTCTGTCACCAACTGTCTCTGGAGTGGGGGGTGGGGGCTTCATATCCAACAAATTACACCCCTGAACTTTTAAAACAGATTTAGTGGCCTACTACAATTGTAAATATCCTATGGCTTCTTCTCCAATTGGGCCTCGATACAATGCCATCTAATATTTTCTGCCCATTCTGTACAGTGTTTGGGGACTTTCCACACCAGCACCCTTTGCCCAGTTCCTCTATTCTGCCCTACTACATGTGTTTTCCAACACCAGTTACAATCAACCCTGGGCAGGGACGGCGCCAGAGAATTTTTAATGCAGGTGCTGATGAGGAGCCAGATCATTGACAGGGGGAGCTGTGCCTAACCCTAACCCATTTGAATTTTGGTCACGATTTGCTTCCATAGTAGAAAAAACAATCAACAGTAAAATATTTCACAGCGAGTACAAGAATTTAAAACCGTTACAACTAACCAACAAGAGCAACACGTCTCTCAATAAGAGTCATTGTGATCCTGGAGGAAACTAACATCAGGTCCAGACAAGCATTTCTAAGTGCCATTGTACTCCCGGAACAAGTGCGTCTTGAGCCTTTTCTTGAAGGTGAGGAGACAGTCAGTGGCCCTGATGGAGGTGGGGAGTTGATTCCACCATTGGGGGGCCAGACAGGAGAAGAGCTTGTGTTGGGACCGGGCGCTCTTGAGCGGTGGGACCACCAGACGGTTGTCAGAAGAAGACCATAGGTGGCGGGGGGGTGTAAGGCTGGAGGAGAGACTTGATGTAGTCGGGTGCAGTCCCGTTCACCGCTCGGAAGGTCAGTACCAGAGTTTTGAATCTGTTACGGGCCGTGATAGGAAGCCAGTGGAGGGAGATGAGGAGCGGGGTAACATAGGAGCGTCTGGGTAGATTGAAGACCAGACGGGCCGCCGCGTTCTGAATCTTCTGGAGAGGGCGGGTTGCGCATGCTGGGAGACCGGCGAGCAGCGAGTTGCAGTAGTCCAACTTTGAGAGGACAAGTGCTTGGACTAGCAGCTGGGTGGAATGCTCAGACAGGTATCTCCTGGGGGGTATTTGTTGTAGCTCGTAAGCGGTTTAGCGAGCTAATTTTCAGGCTAAGATAAAAAACGCCCCTCTTTTTGGTTCGTGGAAGCAACTTTCGATAAATCACCATAGTAACATATCAATTAGCACTAACCTGCTCCAGAGCAGGCTAACGTAAGTGTAGCTGGATAAGCTTGCCACACCCCCAGAAAATAACATGGCAGCTCCCTTTTTGAGAGACCCAGTTGACCAAGGAGCTATATTTTAGTTCGATTAGCTTTCCATACCAATAGAGTTCTTTGCGATTGCCAATTAGATCCTTTATTTCACACGGATGAGTTCTTGTTTGAGCGATATCGATTCAGCTGACATGGACTCATTTATTTGCAAGACCTTCTCGGGCCGTACATTGCAAATATCACACGCTGCAGCAAGCTTTATGCTTTATTATGAGCTTATGCTGCTGTATGTGAATATGTAACGCTATGTTTTCCGAAATGTCTTGTCTTATTTGTTGTGCCTGTGCTTTTTATGTTTCACTGTGGGAGAGTGGGAAACGTCATATCGATTCCTTTTTATGTCTTGACATGTGAAGAAATTGACAATAAAGCTACTTGAAACTTTAACTGTGCTTCAGACTGCATAGCCTTGAGTTTTTTTTGCGTCAGGTAGGCTATAGGCTACATTTTTATACAGTATAGGCGATGCAGAAAACATTGGCAAAGCCGCAGCATGCGGGGAACCGAACGGTCTTCTCTGTACGGTCACTCCTGCGAAAAGGTAAACAAACTGGCCATGTGCTGGAGGGCACGGGGAGGTTCTAGTGACTCCTATGTGCCAAAAGGGTCGGTGCATCGAAGGGTTTGTTGACATTTCTCTGGCCTTTTGCTTTCAATGGAAGTCAATGGAAGTCAATGGAAGTCAATGGAAGTCAATGGAAGTCAATGGAAGTCAATGGAAGTCAATGGAAGTCAATGGAAGTCAATGGAGAGCCAGTCAAAAAGTCATAAACCCAGCAGTGTGAGAGGGACGGTGGTGGTGTTTTGGCAATAAATGACCCGGCGAGAGATAGATCCACGTGAAAAGCGTCATTTATTCCAACAACAACTTCATCTGTGATGTAGAAAACAGGACAAAAGTCAAAAGTCACAAGTGTACATTTGTTGTGGTGGTTTCTCCAAGACATTCAACAGTTAGTTTCTCCCCCCCTCCTAGATTCACACATTCACATTCACAGCGTCAATGCTGCGGCACTCTTTGAATACAGTTTTTGAGCGCGCGCGCACTCTTTAGAATAGAATACACAGTTGTTGTGGTGGTTTCTCCAAGACATTCAACAGTTAGTTTCTCCTCCCTCCTAGATTCACACATTCACATTCACAGTGTCAATGCGGCGGCACTCTTTGAATACAGTTTCTTAAGCACACTCTTTAGAATACACAGTTTTAGTTTACGCTCTCTCTCTTTTCGGGACACGCGATTGGCTCGAGCCGAAAACGACTGCGGCGTTTTTCACAAAGCCCACAGACGGTGACGTGTTCAAAGCAGAAATCCCCCAATGCAAAACACCCCCTCGTCAATACGAGCGTCTACGCCACGGCGTAAACGGTGGAAAATGACTTTAAAGCTTTCGGTTTTGTCACAAAAGCAAACATTTGACACATTTACATGCTGGGAATTAAAGAGACGGTAAAACCACCCTCCGTCTCTCCCTTTTCAGGTTGTCCCGCAACCCGCGGGTCGTCTCCACGCTGAGGGAGCGCGCTCTGGCGAACGGCCACACTCGAGCTGGCGGGCGGGGCAAGCTCAGCACCGGTCGACAACGGTGGATCGGCCGGGTGCTCTTCGTGTGTGGAACAACAACCGAGCGGAGGAGCGGCCCTTTCCGGCCTCGGGCCCCTCGCCCGTCTGGCCGCTGACCGTGTACAGCGTGGAAAAAAGTTGCCACTGTAGTTGCCACTATACCTACGATGCCCCGAAAAATCATATACGATCGCACAACATGTCGAGCCACAGTTAACCTTTTCAAACCCACTTACTGACTTCAAAGCAATGGAAGGGCATTAGCACCCTACAAAAGTGGCAGCGGTGGGATTTGAACCCACGCCTCCGGAGAGACTGGAGCCTAAATCCAGCGCCTTGGACCGCTCGGCCACGCTACCTCGTTGTCAGGTCTTGGCCACCCGAGCTCTTCCCGAAGCTGATCGATCGTCCAGGAGCTCATGTGACATTCTAAATGCCCGGAAGCGGTTGAACGTCACAAGATAAAACACATCTAACAATAGCCCTCCTAAATAGCTCTTACACATGAACTCTATGCCACTTTATTTAACATTACTATTGTTGCTCTACCTCCATTCTTATTTATTATTTTGCTCATACTGGGCCCCGTTCGTCGTAAGGGTTGAAGCTAAGTTAATCAATTGTCCCTTTAGCCCGTTAACATTAGCGAGATGAGTGAGAACAGCAAATATCGGTTCGTCAACGGCTGATCCGCATCCAAATCATGTGGTTAATTTCAATCAGGCTAAACTTATCAGGGAAATTGCACGTGCACGTCCTACTTCAAAAGGCAGGAAAGGTCGATCACCAAAACCGTGATTTTCTAACGGTATGATGGCGGAAAAGACGAAAGAGAGAGCGGTGATAGGCTATTCTCGCCATCCGAGCAAACTATTATAATGAGTCTCTAGACAATAAGCATATTATCATGGCTAAGTCAAACACCGCCACCGCTGCCAGAGCAAAACAAGCAGCTTGGGAAAAAATTGCCGATAAGCTAAATGCGAAAGTTTTGGGGAAATGTATAGGCTCATCTTAAGTGCCTCATTACCCCAATCAATCAGATCACATTTCTTTCATTGTGCCTGCTGGTATAGGCTTAATGGAAATTAATAATCGAATGAGATCTTGCTAGCGAAAATAATGATCTCAACTCTTTCAGAATAAGTAGGCTAAATAAAAACAAGGCCAAAGAGTATCTAATTGATACGAATTCATAGACAATTATGAGGATATATGTAGGCTACTGCGCTTATATCATGTACTATATATGTGTATATGCATGTAGGCATATGTGTAAATCCCTCTTTGATGTCATTGACTGGGACATGGCCAGGGAATATGCTGAATTGATTCATCAGCTGGTTAAGCGCCAAGTACACTTTTCTTACAGCAACGCATGCTGCGGCTTTGCCAATGTTTTCTGCATCGCCTATACTGTATAAAAGTGTAGCCTATAGCCTACCTGACGCAAAAAAACTCAAATCTATGCAGTCTGAAGCACAGTTAAAGTTTCAAGTAGCTTTATTGTCAATTTCTTCACGTCAAGACATAAAAGGAATCGATATGACGTTTCCCACTCTCCCACAGTGAAACATATAAAAAGCACAGGCACAACAGATAAGACAAGACATTTTGTAAAACATAGCGTTACATATTCCCATACAGTAGCATAAGCTCATAATAAAGCATAAAGCTTGCTGCGGCGTGTGATATTTGCAATGTACGGCCCGAGAAGGTCTTGCAAATAAATGAGTCCATGTCGGCTGAATCGATATCGCTCAAACAAGAACTCATCCGTGTGAAATAAAGGATCTTGGCAATCGCGAAGAACTCTATTGGTATGGAAAGCTAATCGAACTAAATTATAGCTCCTTGGTCAACTGGGTCTCTCAAAAAGGGAGCTGCCATGTTATTTTCTGGGGGTGTGGCAAGCTTATCCAGCTACACTTACGTTAGCCTGCTCTGGAGCAGGTTAGTGCTAATTGATATGTTATTATGAAGATTTATCTAAAGTTGCTTCCACGAACCAAAAAGAGGGGCGTTTTTTATCTTAGCCTGAGAATTAGCTCGCTGAACCGCTTAGCGAGCTACGACGAACACCCTCCAGGGCCCCGTTCGTCATAAGGGTTGAAGCTAAGTTAATCAATTGTCCCTTTATCCCGTTAACATTAGCGAGATGAGTGAGAACAGCAAATATCGGTTCGTCAACGGCTGATCCGCATCCAAATCATGTGGTTAATTTCAATCAGGCTAAACTTATCAGGGAAATTGCATGTGCACGTCCTACTTCAAAAGGCAGGAAAGGTCGATCACCAAAACCGTGATTTTCTAACGGTATGATGGTGGAAAAGACGAAAGAGAGAGCGGTGATAGGCTATTCTCGCCATCCGAGCAAACTATTATAATGAGTCTGTCTCTGCGAAGACAATAAGCATATTATCATGGCTAAGTCAAACACCGCCGCTGCCAGAGCAAGACAAGCAGCTTGGCAAAAAATTGCCGATAAGCTATAAATGCGAAAGTTTTGGGGAAATGTATAGGCTCATCTTAAGTGCCTCATTACCCCAATCAGATCACATTTCTTTAAATGTGCCTGCTGGCCGTAGGCTTAATGGAAATTAATAATCGAATGAGATCTTGCAAGCGAAAATAATGATCTCAACTCTTTCAGAATAAGTAGGCTAGATAAAAACAAGGCCAAAAAGTATCTAATTGATACAAATTCATAGACACTTATGAGGATATATGTAGGCTACTGAGCTTATATCATGTACTATATATGTGTATATGCATGTAGGCCTATGTGTAAATCCCTCTTTGATTTCATTGACTGGGACATGGCCAGGGAATATGCTGAATTGATTCATCAGCTGGTTAAGCGCCAAGTACACTTTTCTTACAGCAACGCATGCTGCGGCTTTGCCAATGTTTTCTGCATCGCCTATACTGTATAAAAATTTAGCCTATACCTGACGCAAAAAACCTCAAGGCTATGCAGAGTCTGAAGCACAGTTAAAGTTTATCGTCAATTTCTTCACATGTCAAGACATAAAAAGGAATCGATATGACGTTTCCCACTCTCCCACAGTGAAACATATAAAAAGCACAGGCACAACAGATAAGACAAGACATTTCCTAAAACATAGCGTTACATATTCACATACAGCAGCATAAGCTCATAATAAAGCATAAAGCTTGCTGCGGCGTGTGATATTTGCAATGTACAGCCCGGGAAGGTCTTGCAAATAAATGAGTCCTTGTCCGCTGAATCGATATCGCTCAAACAAGAACTCATCCGTGTGAAATAAAGGATCTTGGCAATCGCGAAGAACTCTATTGGTATGGAAAGCTAATCGAACTAAAATATAGCTCCTTGGTCAACTGGGTCTCTCAAAAAGGGAGCTGCCATGTTATTTTCCGGGGGTGTGGCAAGCTTATCCAGCTACACTTACGTTAGCCTGCTCTGGAGCAGGTTAGTGCTAATTGATATGTTACTATGGTGATTTATCGAAAGTTGCTTCCACGAACCAAAAAGAGGGGTGTTTTTTATCTTAGCCTGAAAATTCGCTCGCTAAACTGCTTAGCAAGCTACAACGAATACACCCCAGGTACTATCTGTCCTTGTATTGTTTTTCTGTGTTGTCTTGTTGTTCTATTTGTGATGCTATAGCCTGTATGGAGAACACCAAATCAAATTCCTAGTATCTGTATACATGGCGAAATAAAGTTGAATTGAATCTCTCTCAAGGTTCTGCATTGGCCGGGAATCGAACCCGGGTCAACTGCTTGGAAGGCAGCTATGCTTGCCACTATACCACCAATGCACACAACAGCCTCCTTAATCGCACAGCATTTCGAGGGACGGTTCACCTTTCCACACCACCTACTGACATCCAACTACTAAGAAATTGCCCTAAGCCTGGTTTATACTTCTGCGGAGTTTGGAACACGTGGCCTAATCGTGATGTGTTCGACCGTCACAAGAGACGAGATGCCTCTCTACGGTCTGTACTGGCCGGGGATTGAACCCTGTCAACTTTATGGAAAAAAGTAGCCAAAAAATCATCTAAGATCGCACAACATGTCGAGCCACAGTTCACCTTTTAAAACCCACTTACTGACTTCAGAGCAATGGGACGGCGTTATCACCCTACAAAAGTGGCAGCGGTGGGATTTGAACCCACGCCTCCGGAGAGACTGGAGCCTTAATCCAGCGCCTTGGACCGCTCGGCCACGCTACCAGGTCTTGGCCACCCGAGCTCTTCCCCAAGCTGATCGATCGTCCAGGAGCTCATGTGACATTCTAAATGCCCGGAAGCGGTTGAACGTCACAAGATAAAACACATCTAACAATAGCCCTCCTAAATAGCTCTTACACATGAACTCTATGGCACGTTATTTAACATTACTATTGTTGCACTACCTCCATTCTTATTTATTATTTTGCTCATACTGGTGCTATCTGTCCTTGTATTGTTTTTCTGTTTTGTCTTGTTGTTCTATTTGTGATGCTATAGCTTGTATGGAGAACACCAAATCAAATTCCTAGTATCTGTATACATGGCGAAATAAAGTTGAATTGAATCTCTCTCAAGGTTCTGCATTGGCCGGGAATCGAACCCGGGTCAACTGCTTGGAAGGCAGCTATGCTTGCCACTATACCACCAATGCACACAACAGCCTCCTTAATCGCACAGCATTTCGAGGGACGGTTCACCTTTCCACACCACCTACTGACATCCAACTACTAAGAAATTGCCCTAAGCCTGGTTTATACTTCTGCGGAGTTTGGAACACGTGGCCTAATCGTGATGTGTTCGACCGTCACAAGAGACGAGATGCCTCTCTACGGTCTGTACTGGCCGGGGATTGAACCCTGTCAACCTTATGGAAAAAAGTAGCCAAAAAAGCATCTAAGATCGCACAACATGTCGAGCCACAGTTCACCTTTTCAAACCCACTTACTGACTTCAGAGCAATGGGACGGCGTTATCACCCTACAAAAGTGGCAGCGGTGGGATTTGAACCCACGCCTCCGGAGAGACTGGAGCCTTAATCCAGCGCCTTGGACCGCTCGGCCACGCTACCAGGTCTTGGCCACCCGAGCTCTTCCCCAAGCTGATCGATCGTCCAGGAGCTCATGTGACATTCTAAATGCCCGGAAGCGGTTGAACGTCACAAGATAAAACACATCTAACAATAGCCCTCCTAAATAGCTCTTACACATGAACTCTATGGCACGTTATTTAACATTACTATTGTTGCACTACCTCCATTCTTATTTATTATTTTGCTCATACTGGTGCTATCTGTCCTTGTATTGTTTTTCTGTTTTGTCTTGTTGTTCTATTTGTGATGCTATAGCCTGTATGGAGAACACCAAATCAAATTCCTAGTATCTGTATACATGGCGAAATAAAGTTGAATTGAATCTCTCTCAAGGTTCTGCATTGGCCGGGAATCGAACCCGGGTCAACTGCTTGGAAGGCAGCTATGCTTGCCACTATACCACCAATGCACACAACAGCCTCCTTAATCGCACAGCATTTCGAGGGACGGTTCACCTTTCCACACCACCTACTGACATCCAACTACTAAGAAATTGCCCTAAGCCTGGTTTATACTTCTGCGGAGTTTGGAAAACGTGGCCTAATCGTGATGTGTTCGACCGTCACAAGAGACGAGATGCCTCTCTACGGTCTGTACTGGCCGGGGATTGAACCCTGTCAACTTTATGGAAAAAAGTAGCCAAAAAAGCATCTAAGATCGCACAACATGTCGAGCCCCAGTTCACCTTTTCAAACCCACTTACTGACTTCAGAGCAATGGGACGGCGTTATCACCCTACAAAAGTGGCAGCGGTGGGATTTGAACCCACGCCTCCGGAGAGACTGGAGCCTTAATCCAGCGCCTTGGACCGCTCGGCCAGGCTACCAGGTCTTGGCCACCCGAGCTCTTCCCCAAGCTGATCGATCGTCCAGGAGCTCATGTGACATTCTAAATGCCCGGAAGCGGTTGAACGTCACAAGATAAAACACATCTAACAATAGCCCTCCTAAATAGCTCTTACACATGAACTCTATGGCACGTTATTTAACATTACTATTGTTGCACTACCTCCATTCTTATTTATTATTTTGCTCATACTGGTGCTATCTGTCCTTGTATTGTTTTTCTGTTTTGTCTTGTTGTTCTATTTGTGATGCTATAGCCTGTATGGAGAACACCAAATCAAATTCCTAGTATCTGTATACATGGCGAAATAAAGTTGAATTGAATCTCTCTCAAGGTTCTGCATTGGCCGGGAATCGAACCCGGGTCAACTGCTTGGAAGGCAGCTATGCTTGCCACTATACCACCAATGCACACAACAGCCTCCTTAATCGCACAGCATTTCGAGGGACGGTTCACCTTTCCACACCACCTACTGACATCCAACTACTAAGAAATTGCCCTAAGCCTGGTTTATACTTCTGCGGAGTTTGGAAAACGTGGCCTAATCGTGATGTGTTCGACCGTCACAAGAGACGAGATGCCTCTCTACGGTCTGTACTGGCCGGGGATTGAACCCTGTCAACTTTATGGAAAAAAGTAGCCAAAAAAGCATCTAAGATCGCACAACATGTCGAGCCACAGTTCACCTTTTCAAACCCACTTACTGACTTCAGAGCAATGGGACGGCGTTATCACCCTACAAAAGTGGCAGCGGTGGGATTTGAACCCACGCCTCCGGAGAGACTGGAGCCTTAATCCAGCGCCTTGGACCGCTCGGCCACGCTACCAGGTCTTGGCCACCCGAGCTCTTCCCCAAGCTGATCGATCGTCCAGGAGCTCATGTGACATTCTAAATGCCCGGAAGCGGTTGAACGTCACAAGATAAAACACATCTAACAATAGCCCTCCTAAATAGCTCTTACACATGAACTCTATGGCACGTTATTTAACATTACTATTGTTGCACTACCTCCATTCTTATTTATTATTTTGCTCATACTGGTGCTATCTGTCCTTGTATTGTTTTTCTGTTTTGTCTTGTTGTTCTATTTGTGATGCTATAGCTTGTATGGAGAACACCAAATCAAATTCCTAGTATCTGTATACATGGCGAAATAAAGTTGAATTGAATCTCTCTCAAGGTTCTGCATTGGCCGGGAATCGAACCCGGGTCAACTGCTTGGAAGGCAGCTATGCTTGCCACTATACCACCAATGCACACAACAGCCTCCTTAATCGCACAGCATTTCGAGGGACGGTTCACCTTTCCACACCACCTACTGACATCCAACTACTAAGAAATTGCCCTAAGCCTGGTTTATACTTCTGCGGAGTTTGGAACACGTGGCCTAATCGTGATGTGTTCGACCGTCACAAGAGACGAGATGCCTCTCTACGGTCTGTACTGGCCGGGGATTGAACCCTGTCAACTTTATGGAAAAAAGTAGCCAAAAAAGCATCTAAGATCGCACAACATGTCGAGCCACAGTTCACCTTTTCAAACCCACTTACTGACTTCAGAGCAATGGGACGGCGTTATCACCCTACAAAAGTGGCAGCGGTGGGATTTGAACCCACGCCTCCGGAGAGACTGGAGCCTTAATCCAGCGCCTTGGACCGCTCGGCCACGCTACCCCGCTGGCAGGTCTTGGCCACCCGAGCTCTTCCCCAAGCTGATCGATCGTCCAGGAGCTCATGTGACATTCTAAATGCCCGGAAGCGGTTGAACGTCACAAGATAAAACACATCTAACAATAGCCCTCCTAAATAGCTCTTACACATGAACTCTATGGCACGTTATTTAACATTACTATTGTTGCACTACCTCCATTCTTATTTATTATTTTGCTCATACTGGTGCTATCTGTCCTTGTATTGTTTTTCTGTTTTGTCTTGTTGTTCTATTTGTGATGCTATAGCCTGTATGGAGAACACCAAATCAAATTCCTAGTATCTGTATACATGGCGAAATAAAGTTGAATTGAATCTCTCTCAAGGTTCTGCATTGGCCGGGAATCGAACCCGGGTCAACTGCTTGGAAGGCAGCTATGCTTGCCACTATACCACCAATGCACACAACAGCCTCCTTAATCGCACAGCATTTCGAGGGACGGTTCACCTTTCCACACCACCTACTGACATCCAACTACTAAGAAATTGCCCTAAGCCTGGTTTATACTTCTGCGGAGTTTGGAACACGTGGCCTAATCGTGATGTGTTCGACCGTCACAAGAGACGAGATGCCTCTCTACGGTCTGTACTGGCCGGGGATTGAACCCTGTCAACTTTATGGAAAAAAGTAGCCAAAAAAGCATCTAAGATCGCACAACATGTCGAGCCACAGTTCACCTTTTCAAACCCACTTACTGACTTCAGAGCAATGGGACGGCGTTATCACCCTACAAAAGTGGCAGCGGTGGGATTTGAACCCACGCCTCCGGAGAGACTGGAGCCTTAATCCAGCGCCTTGGACCGCTCGGCCACGCTACCAGGTCTTGGCCACCCGAGCTCTTCCCCAAGCTGATCGATCGTCCAGGAGCTCATGTGACATTCTAAATGCCCGGAAGCGGTTGAACGTCACAAGATAAAACACATCTAACAATAGCCCTCCTAAATAGCTCTTACACATGAACTCTATGGCATGTTATTTAACATTACTATTGTTGCACTACCTCCATTCTTATTTATTATTTTGCTCATACTGGTGCTATCTGCCCTTGTATTGTTTTTCTGTTTTGTCTTGTTGTTCTATTTGTGATGCTATAGCTTGTATGGAGAACACCAAATCAAATTCCTAGTATCTGTATACATGGCGAAATAAAGTTGAATTGAATCTCTCTCAAGGTTCTGCATTGGCCGGGAATCAAACCCGGGTCAACTGCTTGGAAGGCAGCTATGCTTGCCACTATACCACCAATGCACACAACAGCCTCCTTAATCGCACAGCATTTCGAGGGACGGTTCACCTTTCCACACCACCTACTGACATCCAACTACTAAGAAATTGCCCTAAGCCTGGTTTATACTTCTGCGGAGTTTGGAAAACGTGGCCTAATCGTGATGTGTTCGACCGTCACAAGAGACGAGATGCCTCTCTACGGTCTGTACTGGCCGGGGATTGAACCCTGTCAACTTTATGGAAAAAAGTAGCCAAAAAAGCATCTAAGATCGCACAACATGTCGAGCCACAGTTCACCTTTTCAAACCCACTTACTGACTTCAGAGCAAAGGGACGGCGTTATCACCCTACAAAAGTGGCAGCGGTGGGATTTGAACCCACGCCTCCGGAGAGACTGGAGCCTTAATCCAGCGCCTTGGACCGCTCGGCCACGCTACCCCGCTGGCAGGTCTTGGCCACCCGAGCTCTTCCCCAAGCTGATCGATCGTCCAGGAGCTCATGTGACATTCTAAATGCCCGGAAGCGATTGAACGTCACAAGATAAAACACATCTAACAATAGCCCTCCTAAATAGCTCTTACACATGAACTCTATGGCACGTTATTTAACATTACTATTGTTGCACTACCTCCATTCTTATTTATTATTTTGCTCATACTGGTGCTATCTGTCCTTGTATTGTTTTTCTGTTTTGTCTTGTTGTTCTATTTGTGATGCTATAGCTTGTATGGAGAACACCAAATCAAATTCCTAGTATCTGTATACATGGCGAAATAAAGTTGAATTGAATCTCTCTCAAGGTTCTGCATTGGCCGGGAATCGAACCCGGGTCAACTGCTTGGAAGGCAGCTATGCTTGCCACTATACCACCAATGCACACAACAGCCTCCTTAATCGCACAGCATTTCGAGGGACGGTTCACCTTTCCACACCACCTACTGACATCCAACTACTAATAAATTGCCCTAAGCCTGGTTTATACTTCTGCGGAGTTTGGAAAACGTGGCCTAATCGTGATGTGTTCGACCGTCACAAGAGACGAGATGCCTCTCTACGGTCTGTACTGGCCGGGGATTGAACCCTGTCAACTTTATGGAAAAAAGTAGCCAAAAAAGCATCTAAGATCGCACAACATGTCGAGCCACAGTTCACCTTTTCAAACCCACTTACTGACTTCAAAGCAATGGGACGGCGTTATCACCCTACAAAAGTGGCAGCGGTGGGATTTGAACCCACGCCTCCGGAGAGACTGGAGCCTTAATCCAGCGCCTTGGACCGCTCGGCCACGCTACCCCGCTGGCAGGTCTTGGCCACCCGAGCTCTTCCCCAAGCTGATCGATCGTCCAGGAGCTCATGTGACATTCTAAATGCCCGGAAGCGGTTGAACGTCACAAGATAAAACACATCTAACAATAGCCCTCCTAAATAGCTCTTACACATGAACTCTATGGCACGTTATTTAACATTACTATTGTTGCACTACCTCCATTCTTATTTATTATTTTGCTCATACTGGTGCTATCTGTCCTTGTATTGTTTTTCTGTTTTGTCTTGTTGTTCTATTTGTGATGCTATAGCTTGTATGGAGAACACCAAATCAAATTCCTAGTGTCTGTATACATGGCGAAATAAAGTTGAATTGAATCTCTCTCAAGGTTCTGCATTGGCCGGGAATCGAACCCGGGTCAACTGCTTGGAAGGCAGCTATGCTTGCCACTATACCACCAATGCACACAACAGCCTCCTTAATCGCACAGCATTTCGAGGGACGGTTCACCTTTCCACACCACCTACTGACATCCAACTACTAAGAAATTGCCCTAAGCCTGGTTTATACTTCTGCGGAGTTTGGAACACGTGGCCTAATCGTGATGTGTTCGACCGTCACAAGAGACGAGATGCCTCTCTACGGTCTGTACTGGCCGGGGATTGAACCCTGTCAACTTTATGGAAAAAAGTAGCCAAAAAATCATCTAAGATCGCACAACATGTCGAGCCACAGTTCACCTTTTCAAACCCACTTACTGACTTCAGAGCAATGGGACGGCGTTATCACCCTACAAAAGTGGCAGCGGTGGGATTTGAACCCACGCCTCCGGAGAGACTGGAGCCTTAATCCAGTGCCTTGGACCGCTCGGCCACGCTACCCCGCTGGCAGGTCTTGGCCACCCGAGCTCTTCCCCAAGCTGATCGATCGTCCAGGAGCTCATGTGACATTCTAAATGCCCGGAAGCGGTTGAACGTCACAAGATAAAACACATCTAACAATAGCCCTCCTAAATAGCTCTTACACATGAACTCTATGGCACGTTATTTAACATTACTATTGTTGCACTACCTCCATTCTTATTTATTATTTTGCTCATACTGGTGCTATCTGTCCTTGTATTGTTTTTCAGTTTTGTCTTGTTGTTCTATTTGTGATGCTATAGCCTGTATGGAGAACACCTAATCAAATTCTTAGTATCTGTATACATGGCGAAATAAAGTTGAATTGAATCTCTCTCAAGGTTCTGCATTGGCCAGGAATCGAACCCAGGTCAACTGCTTGGAAGGCAGCTATGCTTGCCACTATACCACCAATGCACACAACAGCCTCCTTAATCGCACAGCATTTCGAGGGACGGTTCACCTTTCCACACCACCTACTGACATCCAACTACTAAGAAATTGCCCTAAGCCTGGTTTATACTTCTGCGGAGTTTGGAAAACGTGGCCTAATCGTGATGTGTTCGACCGTCACAAGAGACGAGATGCCTCTCTACGGTCTGTACTGGCCGGGGATTGAACCCTGTCAATTTTATGGAAAAAAGTAGCCAAAAAAGCATCTAAGATCGCACAACATGTCAAGCCACAGTTCACCTTTTCAAACCCACTTACTGACTTCAGAGCAATGGGACGGCGTTATCACCCTACAAAAGTGGCAGTGGTGGGATTTGAACCCACGCCTCCGGAGAGACTGGAGCCTTAATCCAGCGCCTTGGACCGCTCGGCCACGCTGTCAGGTCTTGGCCACCCGAGCTCTTCCCCAAGCTGATCGATCGTCCAGGAGCTCATGTGACATTCTAAATGCCCGGAAGCGGTTGAACGTCACAAGATAAAACACATCTAACAATAGCCCTCCTAAATAGCTCTTACACATGAACTCTATGGCACGTTATTTAACATTACTATTGTTGCACTACCTCCATTCTTATTTATTATTTTGCTCATACTGGTGCTATCTGTCCTTGTATTGTTTTTCTGTTTTGTCTTGTTGTTCTATTTGTGATGCTATAGCCTGTATGGAGAACACCAAATCAAATTCCTAGTATCTGTATACATGGCGAAATAAAGTTGAATTGAATCTCTCTCAAGGTTCTGCATTGGCCGGGAATCGAACCCGGGTCAACTGCTTGGAAGGCAGCTATGCTTGCCACTATACCACCAATGCACACAACAGCCTCCTTAATCGCACAGCATTTCGAGGGACGGTTCACCTTTCCACACCACCTACTGACATCCAACTACTAAGAAATTGCCCTAAGCCTGGTTTATACTTCTGCGGAGTTTGGAACACGTGGCCTAATCGTGATGTGTTCGACCGTCACAAGAGACGAGATGCCTCTCTACGGTCTGTACTGGCCGGGGATTGAACCCTGTCAACTTTATGGAAAAAAGTAGCCAAAAAATCATCTAAGATCGCACAACATGTCGAGCCACAGTTCACCTTTTCAAACCCACTTACTGACTTCAGAGCAATGGGACGGCGTTATCACCCTACAAAAGTGGCAGCGGTGGGATTTGAACCCACGCCTCCGGAGAGACTGGAGCCTTAATCCAGCGCCTTGGACCGCTCGGCCACGCTACCCCGCTGGCAGGTCTTGGCCACCCGAGCTCTTCCCCAAGCTGATTGATCGTCCAGGAGCTCATGTGACATTCTAAATGCCCGGAAGCGGTTGAACGTCACAAGATAAAACACATCTAACAATAGCCCTCCTAAATAGCTCTTACACATGAACTCTATGGCACGTTATTTAACATTACTATTGTTGCACTACCTCCATTCTTATTTATTATTTTGCTCATACTGGTGCTATCTGTCCTTGTATTGTTTTTCTGTTTTGTCTTGTTGTTCTATTTGTGATGCTATAGCTTGTATGGAGAACACCAAATCAAATTCCTAGTATCTGTATACATGGCGAAATAAAGTTGAATTGAATCTCTCTCAAGGTTCTGCATTGGCCGGGAATCGAACCCGGGTCAACTGCTTGGAAGGCAGCTATGCTTGCCACTATACCACCAATGCACACAACAGCCTCCTTAATCGCACAGCATTTCGAGGGACGGTTCACCTTTCCACACCACCTACTGACATCCAACTACTAAGAAATTGCCCTAAGCCTGGTTTATACTTCTGCGGAGTTTGGAACACGTGGCCTAATCGTGATGTGTTCGACCGTCACAAGAGACGAGATGCCTCTCTACGGTCTGTACTGGCCGGGGATTGAACCCTGTCAACTTTATGGAAAAAAGTAGCCAAAAAATCATCTAAGATCGCACAACATGTCGAGCCACAGTTCACCTTTTCAAACCCACTTACTGACTTCAGAGCAATGGGACGGCGTTATCACCCTACAAAAGTGGCAGCGGTGGGATTTGAACCCACGCCTCCGGAGAGACTGGAGCCTTAATCCAGCGCCTTGGACCGCTCGGCCACGCTACCCCGCTGGCAGGTCTTGGCCACCCGAGCTCTTCCCCAAGCTGATCGATCGTCCAGGAGCTCATGTGACATTCTAAATGCCCGGAAGCGGTTGAACGTCACAAGATAAAACACATCTAACAATAGCCCTCCTAAATAGCTCTTACACATGAACTCTATGGCACGTTATTTAACATTACTATTGTTGCACTACCTCCATTCTTTTTTATTATTTTGCTCATACTGGTGCTATCTGTCCTTGTATTGTTTTTCTGTTTTGTCTTGTTGTTCTATTTGTGATGCTATAGCTTGTATGGAGAACACCAAATCAAATTCCTAGTATCTGTATACATGGCGAAATAAAGTTGAATTGAATCTCTCTCAAGGTTCTGCATTGGCCGGGAATCGAACCCGGGTCAACTGCTTGGAAGGCAGCTATGCTTGCCACTATACCACCAATGCACACAACAGCCTCCTTAATCGCACAGCATTTCGAGGGACGGTTCACCTTTCCACACCACCTACTGACATCCAACTACTAAGAAATTGCCCTAAGCCTGGTTTATACTTCTGCGGAGTTTGGAACACGTGGCCTAATCGTGATGTGTTCGACCGTCACAAGAGACGAGATGCCTCTCTACGGTCTGTACTGGCCGGGGATTGAACCCTGTCAACTTTATGGAAAAAAGTAGCCAAAAAATCATCTAAGATCGCACAACATGTCGAGCCACAGTTCACCTTTTCAAACCCACTTACTGACTTCAGAGCAATGGGACGGCGTTATCACCCTACAAAAGTGGCAGCGGTGGGATTTGAACCCACGCCTCCGGAGAGACTGGAGCCTTAATCCAGTGCCTTGGACCGCTCGGCCACGCTACCAGGTCTTGGCCACCCGAGCTCTTCCCCAAGCTGATCGATCGTCCAGGAGCTCATGTGACATTCTAAATGCCCGGAAGCGGTTGAACGTCACAAGATAAAACACATCTAACAATAGCCCTCCTAAATAGCTCTTACACATGAACTCTATGGCACGTTATTTAACATTACTATTGTTGCACTACCTCCATTCTTATTTATTATTTTGCTCATACTGGTGCTATCTGTCCTTGTATTGTTTTTCTGTTTTGTCTTGTTGTTCTATTTGTGATGCTATAGCCTGTATGGAGAACACCAAATCAAATTCCTAGTATCTGTATACATGGCGAAATAAAGTTGAATTAAATCTCTCTCAAGGTTCTGCATTGGCCGGGAATCGAACCCAGGTCAACTGCTTGGAAGGCAGCTATGCTTGCCACTATACCACCAATGCACACAACAGCCTCCTTAATCGCACAGCATTTCGAGGGACGGTTCACCTTTCCACACCACCTACTGACATCCAACTACTAAGAAATTGCCCTAAGCCTGGTTTATACTTCTGCGGAGTTTGGAAAACGTGGCCTAATCGTGATGTGTTCGACCGTCACAAGAGACGAGATGCCTCTCTACGGTCTGTACTGGCCGGGGATTGAACCCTGTCAACTTTATGGAAAAAAGTAGCCAAAAAATCATCTAAGATCGCACAACATGTCGAGCCACAGTTCACCTTTTCAAACCCACTTACTGACTTCAGAGCAATGGGACGGCGTTATCACCCTACAAAAGTGGCAGCGGTGGGATTTGAACCCACGCCTCCGGAGAGACTGGAGCCTTAATCCAGCGCCTTGGACCGCTCGGCCACGCTACCAGGTCTTGGCCACCCGAGCTCTTCCCCAAGCTGATCGATCGTCCAGGAGCTCATGTGACATTCTAAATGCCCGGAAGCGGTTGAACGTCACAAGATAAAACACATCTAACAATAGCCCTCCTAAATAGCTCTTACACATGAACTCTATGGCACGTTATTTAACATTACTATTGTTGCACTACCTCCATTCTTATTTATTATTTTGCTCATACTGGTGCTATCTGTCCTTGTATTGTTTTTCAGTTTTGTCTTGTTGTTCTATTTGTGATGCTATAGCCTGTATGGAGAACACCTAATCAAATTCTTAGTATCTGTATACATGGCGAAATAAAGTTGAATTGAATCTCTCTCAAGGTTCTGCATTGGCCAGGAATCGAACCCAGGTCAACTGCTTGGAAGGCAGCTATGCTTGCCACTATACCACCAATGCACACAACAGCCTCCTTAATCGCACAGCATTTCGAGGGACGGTTCACCTTTCCACACCACCTACTGACATCCAACTACTAAGAAATTGCCCTAAGCCTGGTTTATACTTCTGCGGAGTTTGGAAAACGTGGCCTAATCGTGATGTGTTCGACCGTCACAAGAGACGAGATGCCTCTCTACGGTCTGTACTGGCCGGGGATTGAACCCTGTCAATTTTATGGAAAAAAGTAGCCAAAAAAGCATCTAAGATCGCACAACATGTCAAGCCACAGTTCACCTTTTCAAACCCACTTACTGACTTCAGAGCAATGGGACGGCGTTATCACCCTACAAAAGTGGCAGCGGTGGGATTTGAACCCACGCCTCCGGAGAGACTGGAGCCTTAATCCAGCGCCTTGGACCGCTCGGCCACGCTACCAGGTCTTGGCCACCCGAGCTCTTCCCCAAGCTGATCGATCGTCCAGGAGCTCATGTGACATTCTAAATGCCCGGAAGCGATTGAACGTCACAAGATAAAACACATCTAACAATAGCCCTCCTAAATAGCTCTTACACATGAACTCTATGGCACGTTATTTAACATTACTATTGTTGCACTACCTCCATTCTTATTTATTATTTTGCTCATACTGGTACTATCTGTCCTTGTATTGTTTTTCTGTTTTGTCTTGTTGTTCTATTTGTGATGCTATAGCCTGTATGGAGAACACCAAATCAAATTCCTAGTATCTGTATACATGGCGAAATAAAGTTGAATTGAATCTCTCTCAAGGTTCTGCATTGGCCAGGAATCGAACCCGGGTCAACTGCTTGGAAGGCAGCTATGCTTGCCACTATACCACCAATGCACACAACAGCCTCCTTAATCGCACAGCATTTCGAGGGACGGTTCACCTTTCCACACCACCTACTGACATCCAACTACTAAGAAATTGCCCTAAGCCTGGTTTATACTTCTGCGGAGTTTGGAAAACGTGGCCTAATCGTGATGTGTTCGACCATCACAAGAGACGAGATGCCTCTCTACGGTCTGTACTGGCCGGGGATTGAACCCTGTCAACTTTATGGAAAAAAGTAGCCAAAAAATCATCTAAGATCGCACAACATGTCGAGCCACAGTTCACCTTTTCAAACCCACTTACTGACTTCAGAGCAATGGGACGGCGTTATCACCCTACAAAAGTGGCAGTGGTGGGATTTGAAC
The DNA here is from genome assembly GCF_963692335.1 of Osmerus eperlanus. Taxonomy (NCBI): domain Eukaryota; kingdom Metazoa; phylum Chordata; class Actinopteri; order Osmeriformes; family Osmeridae; genus Osmerus; species Osmerus eperlanus. The sequence continues at coordinate 20,629,225 of NC_085025.1, forward strand.
CCACGCCTCCGGAGAGACTGGAGCCTTAATCCAGCGCCTTGGACCGCTCGGCCACGCTGTCAGGTCTTGGCCACCCGAGCTCTTCCCCAAGCTGATCGATCGTCCAGGAGCTCATGTGACATTCTAAATGCCCGGAAGCGGTTGAACGTCACAAGATAAAACACATCTAACAATAGCCCTCCTAAATAGCTCTTACACATGAACTCTATGGCACGTTATTTAACATTACTATTGTTGCACTACCTCCATTCTTATTTATTATTTTGCTCATACTGGTGCTATCTGTCCTTGTATTGTTTTTCTGTTTTGTCTTGTTGTTCTATTTGTGATGCTATAGCCTGTATGGAGAACACCAAATCAAATTCCTAGTATCTGTATACATGGCGAAATAAAGTTGAATTGAATCTCTCTCAAGGTTCTGCATTGGCCGGGAATCGAACCCGGGTCAACTGCTTGGAAGGCAGCTATGCTTGCCACTATACCACCAATGCACACAACAGCCTCCTTAATCGCACAGCATTTCGAGGGACGGTTCACCTTTCCACACCACCTACTGACATCCAACTACTAAGAAATTGCCCTAAGCCTGGTTTATACTTCTGCGGAGTTTGGAACACGTGGCCTAATCGTGATGTGTTCGACCGTCACAAGAGACGAGATGCCTCTCTACGGTCTGTACTGGCCGGGGATTGAACCCTGTCAACTTTATGGAAAAAAGTAGCCAAAAAATCATCTAAGATCGCACAACATGTCGAGCCACAGTTCACCTTTTCAAACCCACTTACTGACTTCAGAGCAATGGGACGGCGTTATCACCCTACAAAAGTGGCAGCGGTGGGATTTGAACCCACGCCTCCGGAGAGACTGGAGCCTTAATCCAGCGCCTTGGACCGCTCGGCCACGCTACCCCGCTGGCAGACCTGGCCACCCGAGCTCTTCCCCAAGCTGATCGATCGTCCAGGAGCTCATGTGACATTCTAAATGCCCGGAAGCGGTTGAACGTCACAAGATAAAACACATCTAACAATAGCCCTCCTAAATAGCTCTTACACATGAACTCTATGGCACGTTATTTAACATTACTATTGTTGCACTACCTCCATTCTTATTTATTATTTTGCTCATACTGGTGCTATCTGTCCTTGTATTGTTTTTCTGTTTTGTCTTGTTGTTCTATTTGTGATGCTATAGCTTGTATGGAGAACACCAAATCAAATTCCTAGTATCTGTATACATGGCGAAATAAAGTTGAATTGAATCTCTCTCAAGGTTCTGCATTGGCCGGGAATCGAACCCGGGTCAACTGCTTGGAAGGCAGCTATGCTTGCCACTATACCACCAATGCACACAACAGCCTCCTTAATCGCACAGCATTTCGAGGGACGGTTCACCTTTCCACACCACCTACTGACATCCAACTACTAAGAAATTGCCCTAAGCCTGGTTTATACTTCTGCGGAGTTTGGAACACGTGGCCTAATCGTGATGTGTTCGACCGTCACAAGAGACGAGATGCCTCTCTACGGTCTGTACTGGCCGGGGATTGAACCCTGTCAACTTTATGGAAAAAAGTAGCCAAAAAATCATCTAAGATCGCACAACATGTCGAGCCACAGTTCACCTTTTCAAACCCACTTACTGACTTCAGAGCAATGGGACGGCGTTATCACCCTACAAAAGTGGCAGCGGTGGGATTTGAACCCACGCCTCCGGAGAGACTGGAGCCTTAATCCAGTGCCTTGGACCGCTCGGCCACGCTACCAGGTCTTGGCCACCCGAGCTCTTCCCCAAGCTGATCGATCGTCCAGGAGCTCATGTGACATTCTAAATGCCCGGAAGCGGTTGAACGTCACAAGATAAAACACATCTAACAATAGCCCTCCTAAATAGCTCTTACACATGAACTCTATGGCACGTTATTTAACATTACTATTGTTGCACTACCTCCATTCTTATTTATTATTTTGCTCATACTGGTGCTATCTGTCCTTGTATTGTTTTTCTGTTTTGTCTTGTTGTTCTATTTGTGATGCTATAGCCTGTATGGAGAACACCAAATCAAATTCCTAGTATCTGTATACATGGCGAAATAAAGTTGAATTAAATCTCTCTCAAGGTTCTGCATTGGCCGGGAATCGAACCCAGGTCAACTGCTTGGAAGGCAGCTATGCTTGCCACTATACCACCAATGCACACAACAGCCTCCTTAATCGCACAGCATTTCGAGGGACGGTTCACCTTTCCACACCACCTACTGACATCCAACTACTAAGAAATTGCCCTAAGCCTGGTTTATACTTCTGCGGAGTTTGGAAAACGTGGCCTAATCGTGATGTGTTCGACCGTCACAAGAGACGAGATGCCTCTCTACGGTCTGTACTGGCCGGGGATTGAACCCTGTCAACTTTATGGAAAAAAGTAGCCAAAAAATCATCTAAGATCGCACAACATGTCGAGCCACAGTTCACCTTTTCAAACCCACTTACTGACTTCAGAGCAATGGGACGGCGTTATCACCCTACAAAAGTGGCAGCGGTGGGATTTGAACCCACGCCTCCGGAGAGACTGGAGCCTTAATCCAGCGCCTTGGACCGCTCGGCCACGCTACCAGGTCTTGGCCACCCGAGCTCTTCCCCAAGCTGATCGATCGTCCAGGAGCTCATGTGACATTCTAAATGCCCGGAAGCGGTTGAACGTCACAAGATAAAACACATCTAACAATAGCCCTCCTAAATAGCTCTTACACATGAACTCTATGGCACGTTATTTAACATTACTATTGTTGCACTACCTCCATTCTTATTTATTATTTTGCTCATACTGGTGCTATCTGTCCTTGTATTGTTTTTCAGTTTTGTCTTGTTGTTCTATTTGTGATGCTATAGCCTGTATGGAGAACACCTAATCAAATTCTTAGTATCTGTATACATGGCGAAATAAAGTTGAATTGAATCTCTCTCAAGGTTCTGCATTGGCCAGGAATCGAACCCAGGTCAACTGCTTGGAAGGCAGCTATGCTTGCCACTATACCACCAATGCACACAACAGCCTCCTTAATCGCACAGCATTTCGAGGGACGGTTCACCTTTCCACACCACCTACTGACATCCAACTACTAAGAAATTGCCCTAAGCCTGGTTTATACTTCTGCGGAGTTTGGAAAACGTGGCCTAATCGTGATGTGTTCGACCGTCACAAGAGACGAGATGCCTCTCTACGGTCTGTACTGGCCGGGGATTGAACCCTGTCAATTTTATGGAAAAAAGTAGCCAAAAAAGCATCTAAGATCGCACAACATGTCAAGCCACAGTTCACCTTTTCAAACCCACTTACTGACTTCAGAGCAATGGGACGGCGTTATCACCCTACAAAAGTGGCAGCGGTGGGATTTGAACCCACGCCTCCGGAGAGACTGGAGCCTTAATCCAGCGCCTTGGACCGCTCGGCCACGCTACCAGGTCTTGGCCACCCGAGCTCTTCCCCAAGCTGATCGATCGTCCAGGAGCTCATGTGACATTCTAAATGCCCGGAAGCGATTGAACGTCACAAGATAAAACACATCTAACAATAGCCCTCCTAAATAGCTCTTACACATGAACTCTATGGCACGTTATTTAACATTACTATTGTTGCACTACCTCCATTCTTATTTATTATTTTGCTCATACTGGTACTATCTGTCCTTGTATTGTTTTTCTGTTTTGTCTTGTTGTTCTATTTGTGATGCTATAGCCTGTATGGAGAACACCAAATCAAATTCCTAGTATCTGTATACATGGCGAAATAAAGTTGAATTGAATCTCTCTCAAGGTTCTGCATTGGCCAGGAATCGAACCCGGGTCAACTGCTTGGAAGGCAGCTATGCTTGCCACTATACCACCAATGCACACAACAGCCTCCTTAATCGCACAGCATTTCGAGGGACGGTTCACCTTTCCACACCACCTACTGACATCCAACTACTAAGAAATTGCCCTAAGCCTGGTTTATACTTCTGCGGAGTTTGGAAAACGTGGCCTAATCGTGATGTGTTCGACCATCACAAGAGACGAGATGCCTCTCTACGGTCTGTACTGGCCGGGGATTGAACCCTGTCAACTTTATGGAAAAAAGTAGCCAAAAAATCATCTAAGATCGCACAACATGTCGAGCCACAGTTCACCTTTTCAAACCCACTTACTGACTTCAGAGCAATGGGACGGCGTTATCACCCTACAAAAGTGGCAGTGGTGGGATTTGAACCCACGCCTCCGGAGAGACTGGAGCCTTAATCCAGCGCCTTGGACCGCTCGGCCACGCTGTCAGGTCTTGGCCACCCGAGCTCTTCCCCAAGCTGATCGATCGTCCAGGAGCTCATGTGACATTCTAAATGCCCGGAAGCGGTTGAACGTCACAAGATAAAACACATCTAACAATAGCCCTCCTAAATAGCTCTTACACATGAACTCTATGGCACGTTATTTAACATTACTATTGTTGCACTACCTCCATTCTTATTTATTATTTTGCTCATACTGGTGCTATCTGTCCTTGTATTGTTTTTCTGTTTTGTCTTGTTGTTCTATTTGTGATGCTATAGCCTGTATGGAGAACACCAAATCAAATTCCTAGTATCTGTATACATGGCGAAATAAAGTTGAATTAAATCTCTCTCAAGGTTCTGCATTGGCCGGGAATCGAACCCAGGTCAACTGCTTGGAAGGCAGCTATGCTTGCCACTATACCACCAATGCACACAACAGCCTCCTTAATCGCACAGCATTTCGAGGGACGGTTCACCTTTCCACACCACCTACTGACATCCAACTACTAAGAAATTGCCCTAAGCCTGGTTTATACTTCTGCGGAGTTTGGAAAACGTGGCCTAATCGTGATGTGTTCGACCGTCACAAGAGACGAGATGCCTCTCTACGGTCTGTACTGGCCGGGGATTGAACCCTGTCAACTTTATGGAAAAAAGTAGCCAAAAAATCATCTAAGATCGCACAACATGTCGAGCCACAGTTCACCTTTTCAAACCCACTTACTGACTTCAGAGCAATGGGACGGCGTTATCACCCTACAAAAGTGGCAGCGGTGGGATTTGAACCCACGCCTCCGGAGAGACTGGAGCCTTAATCCAGCGCCTTGGACCGCTCGGCCACGCTACCAGGTCTTGGCCACCCGAGCTCTTCCCCAAGCTGATCGATCGTCCAGGAGCTCATGTGACATTCTAAATGCCCGGAAGCGGTTGAACGTCACAAGATAAAACACATCTAACAATAGCCCTCCTAAATAGCTCTTACACATGAACTCTATGGCACGTTATTTAACATTACTATTGTTGCACTACCTCCATTCTTATTTATTATTTTGCTCATACTGGTGCTATCTGTCCTTGTATTGTTTTTCAGTTTTGTCTTGTTGTTCTATTTGTGATGCTATAGCCTGTATGGAGAACACCTAATCAAATTCTTAGTATCTGTATACATGGCGAAATAAAGTTGAATTGAATCTCTCTCAAGGTTCTGCATTGGCCAGGAATCGAACCCAGGTCAACTGCTTGGAAGGCAGCTATGCTTGCCACTATACCACCAATGCACACAACAGCCTCCTTAATCGCACAGCATTTCGAGGGACGGTTCACCTTTCCACACCACCTACTGACATCCAACTACTAAGAAATTGCCCTAAGCCTGGTTTATACTTCTGCGGAGTTTGGAAAACGTGGCCTAATCGTGATGTGTTCGACCGTCACAAGAGACGAGATGCCTCTCTACGGTCTGTACTGGCCGGGGATTGAACCCTGTCAATTTTATGGAAAAAAGTAGCCAAAAAAGCATCTAAGATCGCACAACATGTCAAGCCACAGTTCACCTTTTCAAACCCACTTACTGACTTCAGAGCAATGGGACGGCGTTATCACCCTACAAAAGTGGCAGCGGTGGGATTTGAACCCACGCCTCCGGAGAGACTGGAGCCTTAATCCAGCGCCTTGGACCGCTCGGCCACGCTACCAGGTCTTGGCCACCCGAGCTCTTCCCCAAGCTGATCGATCGTCCAGGAGCTCATGTGACATTCTAAATGCCCGGAAGCGATTGAACGTCACAAGATAAAACACATCTAACAATAGCCCTCCTAAATAGCTCTTACACATGAACTCTATGGCACGTTATTTAACATTACTATTGTTGCACTACCTCCATTCTTATTTATTATTTTGCTCATACTGGTACTATCTGTCCTTGTATTGTTTTTCTGTTTTGTCTTGTTGTTCTATTTGTGATGCTATAGCCTGTATGGAGAACACCAAATCAAATTCCTAGTATCTGTATACATGGCGAAATAAAGTTGAATTGAATCTCTCTCAAGGTTCTGCATTGGCCAGGAATCGAACCCGGGTCAACTGCTTGGAAGGCAGCTATGCTTCCCACTATACCACCAATGCACACAACAGCCTCCTTAATCGCACAGCATTTCGAGGGACGGTTCACCTTTCCACACCACCTACTGACATCCAACTACTAAGAAATTGCCCTAAGCCTGGTTTATACTTCTGCGGAGTTTGGAAAACGTGGCCTAATCGTGATGTGTTCGACCATCACAAGAGACGAGATGCCTCTCTACGGTCTGTACTGGCCGGGGATTGAACCCTGTCAACTTTATGGAAAAAAGTAGCCAAAAAATCATCTAAGATCGCACAACATGTCGAGCCACAGTTCACCTTTTCAAACCCACTTACTGACTTCAGAGCAATGGGACGGCGTTATCACCCTACAAAAGTGGCAGTGGTGGGATTTGAACCCACGCCTCCGGAGAGACTGGAGCCTTAATCCAGCGCCTTGGACCGCTCGGCCACGCTGTCAGGTCTTGGCCACCCGAGCTCTTCCCCAAGCTGATCGATCGTCCAGGAGCTCATGTGACATTCTAAATGCCCGGAAGCGGTTGAACGTCACAAGATAAAACACATCTAACAATAGCCCTCCTAAATAGCTCTTACACATGAACTCTATGGCACGTTATTTAACATTACTATTGTTGCACTACCTCCATTCTTATTTATTATTTTGCTCATACTGGTGCTATCTGTCCTTGTATTGTTTTTCTGTTTTGTCTTGTTGTTCTATTTGTGATGCTATAGCCTGTATGGAGAACACCAAATCAAATTCCTAGTATCTGTATACATGGCGAAATAAAGTTGAATTGAATCTCTCTCAAGGTTCTGCATTGGCCGGGAATCGAACCCGGGTCAACTGCTTGGAAGGCAGCTATGCTTGCCACTATACCACCAATGCACACAACAGCCTCCTTAATCGCACAGCATTTCGAGGGACGGTTCACCTTTCCACACCACCTACTGACATCCAACTACTAAGAAATTGCCCTAAGCCTGGTTTATACTTCTGCGGAGTTTGGAACACGTGGCCTAATCGTGATGTGTTCGACCGTCACAAGAGACGAGATGCCTCTCTACGGTCTGTACTGGCCGGGGATTGAACCCTGTCAACTTTATGGAAAAAAGTAGCCAAAAAATCATCTAAGATCGCACAACATGTCGAGCCACAGTTCACCTTTTCAAACCCACTTACTGACTTCAGAGCAATGGGACGGCGTTATCACCCTACAAAAGTGGCAGCGGTGGGATTTGAACCCACGCCTCCGGAGAGACTGGAGCCTTAATCCAGCGCCTTGGACCGCTCGGCCACGCTACCAGGTCTTGGCCACCCGAGCTCTTCCCCAAGCTGATCGATCGTCCAGGAGCTCATGTGACATTCTAAATGCCCGGAAGCGGTTGAACGTCACAAGATAAAACACATCTAACAATAGCCCTCCTAAATAGCTCTTACACATGAACTCTATGGCACGTTATTTAACATTACTATTGTTGCACTACCTCCATTCTTATTTATTATTTTGCTCATACTGGTGCTATCTGTCCTTGTATTGTTTTTCTGTTTTGTCTTGTTGTTCTATTTGTGATGCTATAGCCTGTATGGAGAACACCAAATCAAATTCCTAGTATCTGTATACATGGCGAAATAAAGTTGAATTGAATCTCTCTCAAGGTTCTGCATTGGCCGGGAATCGAACCCGGGTCAACTGCTTGGAAGGCAGCTATGCTTGCCACTATACCACCAATGCACACAACAGCCTCCTTAATCGCACAGCATTTCGAGGGACGGTTCACCTTTCCACACCACCTACTGACATCCAACTACTAAGAAATTGCCCTAAGCCTGGTTTATACTTCTGCGGAGTTTGGAAAACGTGGCCTAATCGTGATGTGTTCGACCGTCACAAGAGACGAGATGCCTCTCTACGGTCTGTACTGGCCGGGGATTGAACCCTGTCAACTTTATGGAAAAAAGTAGCCAAAAAATCATCTAAGATCGCACAACATGTCGAGCCACAGTTCACCTTTTCAAACCCACTTACTGACTTCAGAGCAATGGGACGGCGTTATCACCCTACAAAAGTGGCAGCGGTGGGATTTGAACCCACGCCTCCGGAGAGACTGGAGCCTTAATCCAGCGCCTTGGACCGCTCGGCCACGCTACCCCGCTGGCAGGTCTTGGCCACCCGAGCTCTTCCCCAAGCTGATCGATCGTCCAGGAGCTCATGTGACATTCTAAATGCCCGGAAGCGGTTGAACGTCACAAGATAAAACACATCTAACAATAGCCCTCCTAAATAGCTCTTACACATGAACTCTATGGCACGTTATTTAACATTACTATTGTTGCACTACCTCCATTCTTATTTATTATTTTGCTCATACTGGTGCTATCTGTCCTTGTATTGTTTTTCTGTTTTGTCTTGTTGTTCTATTTGTGATGCTATAGCCTGTATGGAGAACACCAAATCAAATTCCTAGTATCTGTATACATGGCGAAATAAAGTTGAATTGAATCTCTCTCAAGGTTCTGCATTGGCCAGGAATCGAACCCAGGTCAACTGCTTGGAAGGCAGCTATGCTTGCCACTATACCACCAATGCACACAACAGCCTCCTTAATCGCACAGCATTTCGAGGGACGGTTCACCTTTCCACACCACCTACTGACATCCAACTACTAAGAAATTGCCCTAAGCCTGGTTTATACTTCTGCGGAGTTTGGAAAACGTGGCCTAATCGTGATGTGTTCGACCGTCACAAGAGACGAGATGCCTCTCTACGGTCTGTACTGGCCGGGGATTGAACCCTGTCAACTTTATGGAAAAAAGTAGCCAAAAAATCATCTAAGATCGCACAACATGTCGAGCCACAGTTCACCTTTTCAAACCCACTTACTGACTTCAGAGCAATGGGACGGTGTTATCACCCTACAAAAGTGGCAGCGGTGGGATTTGAACCCACGCCTCCGGAGAGACTGGAGCCTTAATCCAGCGCCTTGGACCGCTCGGCCACGCTACCCCGCTGGCAGGTCTTGGCCACCCGAGCTCTTCCCCAAGCTGATCGATCGTCCAGGAGCTCATGTGACATTCTAAATGCCCGGAAGCGGTTGAACGTCACAAGATAAAACACATCTAACAATAGCCCTCCTAAATAGCTCTTACACATGAACTCTATGGCACGTTATTTAACATTACTATTGTTGCACTACCTCCATTCTTATTTATTATTTTGCTCATACTGGTGCTATCTGTCCTTGTATTGTTTTTCTGTTTTGTCTTGTTGTTCTATTTGTGATGCTATAGCCTGTATGGAGAACACCAAATCAAATTCCTAGTATCTGTATACATGGCGAAATAAAGTTGAATTGAATCTCTCTCAAGGTTCTGCATTGGCCAGGAATCGAACCCAGGTCAACTGCTTGGAAGGCAGCTATGCTTGCCACTATACCACCAATGCACACAACAGCCTCCTTAATCGCACAGCATTTCGAGGGACGGTTCACCTTTCCACACCACCTACTGACATCCAACTACTAAGAAATTGCCCTAAGCCTGGTTTATACTTCTGCGGAGTTTGGAAAACGTGGCCTAATCGTGATGTGTTCGACCGTCACAAGAGACGAGATGCCTCTCTACGGTCTGTACTGGCCGGGGATTGAACCCTGTCAACTTTATGGAAAAAAGTAGCCAAAAAATCATCTAAGATCGCACAACATGTCGAGCCACAGTTCACCTTTTCAAACCCACTTACTGACTTCAGAGCAATGGGACGGCGTTATCACCCTACAAAACTGGCAGCGGTGGGATTTGAACCCACGCCTCCGGAGAGACTAATGCCTTAATCCAGCGCCTTGGACCGCTCGGCCACGCTACCCCGCTGGCAGGTCTTGGCCACCCGAGCTCTTCCCCAAGCTGATCGATCGTCCAGGAGCTCATGTGACATTCTAAATGCCCGGAAGCGGTTGAACGTCACAAGATAAAACACATCTAACAATAGCCCTCCTAAATAGCTCTTACACATGAACTCTATGGCACGTTATTTAACATTACTATTGTTGCACTACCTCCATTCTTATTTATTATTTTGCTCATACTGGTGCTATCTGTCCTTGTATTGTTTTTCTGTTTTGTCTTGTTGTTCTATTTGTGATGCTATAGCCTGTATGGAGAACACCAAATCAAATTCCTAGTATCTGTATACATGGCGAAATAAAGTTGAATTGAATCTCTCTCAAGGTTCTGCATTGGCCAGGAATCGAACCCAGGTCAACTGCTTGGAAGGCAGCTATGCTTGCCACTATACCACCAATGCACACAACAGCCTCCTTAATCGCACAGCATTTCGAGGGACGGTTCACCTTTCCACACCACCTACTGACATCCAACTACTAAGAAATTGCCCTAAGCCTGGTTTATACTTCTGCGGAGTTTGGAAAACGTGGCCTAATCGTGATGTGTTCGACCGTCACAAGAGACGAGATGCCTCTCTACGGTCTGTACTGGCCGGGGATTGAACCCTGTCAACTTTATGGAAAAAAGTAGCCAAAAAATCATCTAAGATCGCACAACATGTCGAGCCACAGTTCACCTTTTCAAACCCACTTACTGACTTCAGAGCAATGGGACGGTGTTATCACCCTACAAAAGTGGCAGCGGTGGGATTTGAACCCACGCCTCCGGAGAGACTGGAGCCTTAATCCAGCGCCTTGGACCGCTCGGCCACGCTACCCCGCTGGCAGGTCTTGGCCACCCGAGCTCTTCCCCAAGCTGATCGATCGTCCAGGAGCTCATGTGACATTCTAAATGCCCGGAAGCGGTTGAACGTCACAAGATAAAACACATCTAACAATAGCCCTCCTAAATAGCTCTTACACATGAACTCTATGGCACGTTATTTAACATTACTATTGTTGCACTACCTCCATTCTTATTTATTATTTTGCTCATACTGGTGCTATCTGTCCTTGTATTGTTTTTCTGTTTTGTCTTGTTGTTCTATTTGTGATGCTATAGCCTGTATGGAGAACACCAAATCAAATTCCTAGTATCTGTATACATGGCGAAATAAAGTTGAATTGAATCTCTCTCAAGGTTCTGCATTGGCCAGGAATCGAACCCAGGTCAACTGCTTGGAAGGCAGCTATGCTTGCCACTATACCACCAATGCACACAACAGCCTCCTTAATCGCACAGCATTTCGAGGGACGGTTCACCTTTCCACACCACCTACTGACATCCAACTACTAAGAAATTGCCCTAAGCCTGGTTTATACTTCTGCGGAGTTTGGAAAACGTGGCCTAATCGTGATGTGTTCGACCGTCACAAGAGACGAGATGCCTCTCTACGGTCTGTACTGGCCGGGGATTGAACCCTGTCAACTTTATGGAAAAAAGTAGCCAAAAAATCATCTAAGATCGCACAACATGTCGAGCCACAGTTCACCTTTTCAAACCCACTTACTGACTTCAGAGCAATGGGACGGTGTTATCACCCTACAAAAGTGGCAGCGGTGGGATTTGAACCCACGCCTCCGGAGAGACTGGAGCCTTAATCCAGCGCCTTGGACCGCTCGGCCACGCTACCCCGCTGGCAGGTCTTGGCCACCCGAGCTCTTCCCCAAGCTGATCGATCGTCCAGGAGCTCATGTGACATTCTAAATGCCCGGAAGCGGTTGAACGTCACAAGATAAAACACATCTAACAATAGCCCTCCTAAATAGCTCTTACACATGAACTCTATGGCACGTTATTTAACATTACTATTGTTGCACTACCTCCATTCTTATTTATTATTTTGCTCATACTGGTGCTATCTGTCCTTGTATTGTTTTTCTGTTTTGTCTTGTTGTTCTATTTGTGATGCTATAGCCTGTATGGAGAACACCAAATCAAATTCCTAGTATCTGTATACATGGCGAAATAAAGTTGAATTGAATCTCTCTCAAGGTTCTGCATTGGCCAGGAATCGAACCCAGGTCAACTGCTTGGAAGGCAGCTATGCTTGCCACTATACCACCAATGCACACAACAGCCTCCTTAATCGCACAGCATTTCGAGGGACGGTTCACCTTTCCACACCACCTACTGACATCCAACTACTAAGAAATTGCCCTAAGCCTGGTTTATACTTCTGCGGAGTTTGGAAAACGTGGCCTAATCGTGATGTGTTCGACCGTCACAAGAGACGAGATGCCTCTCTACGGTCTGTACTGGCCGGGGATTGAACCCTGTCAATTTTATGGAAAAAAGTAGCCAAAAAAGCATCTAAGATCGCACAACATGTCGAGCCACAGTTCACCTTTTCAAACCCACTTACTGACTTCAGAGCAATGGGACGGCGTTATCACCCTACAAAAGTGGCAGCTGTGGGATTTGAACCCACGCCTCCGGAGAGACTGGAGCCTTAATCCAGCGCCTTGGACCGCTCGGCCACGCTACCAGGTCTTGGCCACCCGAGCTCTTCCCCAAGCTGATCGATCGTCCAGGAGCTCATGTGACATTCTAAATGCCCGGAAGCGGTTGAACGTCACAAGATAAAACACATCTAACAATAGCCCTCCTAAATAGCTCTTACACATGAACTCTATGGCACTTTATTTAACATTACTATTGTTGCACTACCTCCATTCTTATTTATTATTTTGCTCATACTGGTACTATCTGTCCTTGTATTGTTTTTCTGTTTTGTCTTGTTGTTCTATTTGTGATGCTATAGCCTGTATGGAGAACACCAAATCAAATTCCTAGTATCTGTATACATGGCGAAATAAAGTTGAATTGAATCTCTCTCAAGGTTCTGCATTGGCCGGGAATCGAACCCGGGTCAACTGCTTGGAAGGCAGCTATGCTTGCCACTATACCACCAATGCACACAACAGCCTCCTTAATCGCACAGCATTTCGAGGGACGGTTCACCTTTCCACACCACCTACTGACATCCAACTACTAAGAAATTGCCCTAAGCCTGGTTTATACTTCTGCGGAGTTTGGAACACGTGGCCTAATCGTGATGTGTTCGACCGTCACAAGAGACGAAATGCCTCTCTACGGTCTGTACTGGCTGGGGATTGAACCCTGTCAACTTTATGGAAAAAAGTAGCCAAAAAATCATCTAAGATAGCACAACATGTCGAGCCACAGTTCACCTTTTCAAACCCACTTACTGACTTCAGAGCAATGGGACGGCGTTATCACCCTACAAAAGTGGCAGCTGTGGGATTTGAACCCACGCCTCCGGAGAGACTGGAGCCTTAATCCAGCGCCTTGGACCGCTCGGCCACGCTACCAGGTCTTGGCCACCCGAGCTCTTCCCCAAGCTGATCGATCGTCCAGGAGCTCATGTGACATTCTAAATGCCCGGAAGCGGTTGAACGTCACAAGATAAAACACATCTAACAATAGCCCTCCTAAATAGCTCTTACACATGGACTCTATGGCACGTTATTTAACATTACTATTGTTGCACTACCTCCATTCTTATTTATTATTTTGCTCATACTGGTACTATCTGTCCTTGTATTGTTTTTCTGTTTTGTCTTGTTGTTCTATTTGTGATGCTATAGCCTGTATGGAGAACACCAAATCAAATTCCTAGTATGTGTATACATGGCGAAATAAAGTTGAATTGAATCTCTCTCAAGGTTCTGCATTGGCCGGGAATCGAACCCGGGTCAACTGCTTGGAAGGCAGCTATGCTTGCCACTATACCACCAATGCACACAACAGCCTCCTTAATCGCACAGCATTTCGAGGGACGGTTCACCTTTCCACACCACCTACTGACATCCAACTACTAAGAAATTGCCCTAAGCCTGGTTTATACTTCTGCGGAGTTTGGAACACGTGGCCTAATCGTGATGTGTTCGACCGTCACAAGAGACGAGATGCCTCTCTACGGTCTGTACTGGCCGGGGATTGAACCCTGTCAACTTTATGGAAAAAAGTAGCCAAAAAAGCATCTAAGATCGCACAACATGTCGAGCCACAGTTCACCTTTTCAAACCCACTTACTGACTTCAGAGCAAAGGGACGGCGTTATCACCCTACAAAAGTGGCAGCGGTGGGATTTTTACCCACGCCTCCGGAGAGACTGGAGCCTTAATCCAGCGCCTTGGACCGCTCGGCCACGCTACCAGGTCTTGGCCACCCGAGCTCTTCCCCAAGCTGATCGATCGTCCAGGAGCTCATGTGACATTCTAAATGCCCGGAAGCGGTTGAACGTCACAAGATAAAACACATCTAACAATAGCCCTCCTAAATAGCTCTTACACATGAACTCTATGGCACGTTATTTAACATTACTATTGTTGCACTACCTCATTTCTTATTTATTATTTTGCTCATACTGGTACTATCTGTCCTTGTATTGTTTTTCTGTTTTGTCTTGTTGTTCTATTTGTGATGCTATAGCCTGTATGGAGAACACCAAATCAAATTCCTAGTATCTGTATACATGGCGAAATAAAGTTGAATTGAATCTCTCTCAAGGTTCTGCATTGGCCGGGAATCGAACCCGGATCAACTGCTTGGAAGGCAGCTATGCTTGCCACTATACCACCAATGCACACAACAGCCTCCTTAATCGCACAGCATTTCGAGGGACGGTTCACCTTTCCACACCACCTACTGACATCCAACTACTAAGAAATTGCCCTAAGCCTGGTTTATACTTCTGCGGAGTTTGGAACACGTGGCCTAATCGTGATGTGTTCGACCGTCACAAGAGACGAGATGCCTCTCTACGGTCTGTACTGGCCGGGGATTGAACCCTGTCAACTTTATGGAAAAAAGTAGCCAAAAAATCATCTAAGATCGCACAACATGTCGAGCCACAGTTCACCTTTTCAAACCCACTTACTGACTTCAGAGCAATGGGACGGCGTTATCACCCTACAAAAGTGGCAGCGGTGGGATTTGAACCCACGCCTCCGGAGAGACTGGAGCCTTAATCCAGCGCCTTGGACCGCTCGGCCACGCTACCAGGTCTTGGCCACCCGAGCTCTTCCCCAAGCTGATCGATCGTCCAGGAGCTCATGTGACATTCTAAATGCCCGGAAGCGGTTGAACGTCACAAGATAAAACACATCTAACAATAGCCCTCCTAAATAGCTCTTACACATGAACTCTATGGCACGTTATTTAACATTACTATTGTTGCACTACCTCCATTCTTATTTATTATTTTGCTCATACTGGTGCTATCTGTCCTTGTATTGTTTTTCTGTTTTGTCTTGTTGTTCTATTTGTGATGCTATAGCCTGTATGGAGAACACCTAATCAAATTCTTAGTATCTGTATACATGGCGAAATAAAGTTGAATTGAATCTCTCTCAAGGTTCTGCATTGGCCAGGAATCGAACCCAGGTCAACTGCTTGGAAGGCAGCTATGCTTGCCACTATACCACCAATGCACACAACAGCCTCCTTAATCGCACAGCATTTCGAGGGACGGTTCACCTTTCCACACCACCTACTGACATCCAACTACTAAGAAATTGCCCTAAGCCTGGTTTATACTTCTGCGGAGTTTGGAAAACGTGGCCTAATCGTGATGTGTTCGACCGTCACAAGAGACGAGATGCCTCTCTACGGTCTGTACTGGCCGGGGATTGAACCCTGTCAATTTTATGGAAAAAAGTAGCCAAAAAAGCATCTAAGATCGCACAACATGTCAAGCCACAGTTCACCTTTTCAAACCCACTTACTGACTTCAGAGCAATGGGACGGCGTTATCACCCTACAAAAGTGGCAGCGGTGGGATTTTTACCCACGCCTCCGGAGAGACTGGAGCCTTAATCCAGCGCCTTGGACCGCTCGGCCACGCTACCAGGTCTTGGCCACCCGAGCTCTTCCCCAAGCTGATCGATCGTCCAGGAGCTCATGTGACATTCTAAATGCCCGGAAGCGATTGAACGTCACAAGATAAAACACATCTAACAATAGCCCTCCTAAATAGCTCTTACACATGAACTCTATGGCACGTTATTTATCATTACTATTGTTGCACTACCTCCATTCTTATTTATTATTTTGCTCATACTGGTACTATCTGTCCTTGTATTGTTTTTCTGTTTTGTCTTGTTGTTCTATTTGTGATGCTATAGCCTGTATGGAGAACACCAAATCAAATTCCTAGTATCTGTATACATGGCGAAATAAAGTTGAATTGAATCTCTCTCAAGGTTCTGCATTGGCCAGGAATCGAACCCGGGTCAACTGCTTGGAAGGCAGCTATGCTTGCCACTATACCACCAATGCACACAACAGCCTCCTTAATCGCACAGCATTTCGAGGGACGGTTCACCTTTCCACACCACCTACTGACATCCAACTACTAAGAAATTGCCCTAAGCCTGGTTTATACTTCTGCGGAGTTTGGAACACGTGGCCTAATCGTGATGTGTTCGACCGTCACAAGAGACGAGATGCCTCTCTACGGTCTGTACTGGCCGGGGATTGAACCCTGTCAACTTTATGGAAAAAAGTAGCCAAAAAATCATCTAAGATCGCACAACATGTCGAGCCACAGTTCACCTTTTCAAACCCACTTACTGACTTCAGAGCAATGGGACGGCGTTATCACCCTACAAAAGTGGCAGCGGTGGGATTTGAACCCACGCCTCCGGAGAGACTGGAGCCTTAATCCAGCGCCTTGGACCGCTCGGCCACGCTACCAGGTCTTGGCCACCCGAGCTCTTCCCCAAGCTGATCGATCGTCCAGGAGCTCATGTGACATTCTAAATGCCCGGAAGCGGTTGAACGTCACAAGATAAAACACATCTAACAATAGCCCTCCTAAATAGCTCTTACACATGAACTCTATGGCACGTTATTTAACATTACTATTGTTGCACTACCTCCATTCTTATTTATTATTTTGCTCATACTGGTGCTATCTGTCCTTGTATTGTTTTTCTGTTTTGTCTTGTTGTTCTATTTGTGATGCTATAGCCTGTATGGAGAACACCTAATCAAATTCTTAGTATCTGTATACATGGCGAAATAAAGTTGAATTGAATCTCTCTCAAGGTTCTGCATTGGCCAGGAATCGAACCCAGGTCAACTGCTTGGAAGGCAGCTATGCTTGCCACTATACCACCAATGCACACAACAGCCTCCTTAATCGCACAGCATTTCGAGGGACGGTTCACCTTTCCACACCACCTACTGACATCCAACTACTAAGAAATTGCCCTAAGCCTGGTTTATACTTCTGCGGAGTTTGGAAAACGTGGCCTAATCGTGATGTGTTCGACCGTCACAAGAGACGAGATGCCTCTCTACGGTCTGTACTGGCCGGGGATTGAACCCTGTCAATTTTATGGAAAAAAGTAGCCAAAAAAGCATCTAAGATCGCACAACATGTCAAGCCACAGTTCACCTTTTCAAACCCACTTACTGACTTCAGAGCAATGGGACGGCGTTATCACCCTACAAAAGTGGCAGCGGTGGGATTTTTACCCACGCCTCCGGAGAGACTGGAGCCTTAATCCAGCGCCTTGGACCGCTCGGCCACGCTACCAGGTCTTGGCCACCCGAGCTCTTCCCCAAGCTGATCGATCGTCCAGGAGCTCATGTGACATTCTAAATGCCCGGAAGCGATTGAACGTCACAAGATAAAACACATCTAACAATAGCCCTCCTAAATAGCTCTTACACATGAACTCTATGGCACGTTATTTATCATTACTATTGTTGCACTACCTCCATTCTTATTTATTATTTTGCTCATACTGGTACTATCTGTCCTTGTATTGTTTTTCTGTTTTGTCTTGTTGTTCTATTTGTGATGCTATAGCCTGTATGGAGAACACCAAATCAAATTCCTAGTATCTGTATACATGGCGAAATAAAGTTGAATTGAATCTCTCTCAAGGTTCTGCATTGGCCAGGAATCGAACCCGGGTCAACTGCTTGGAAGGCAGCTATGCTTGCCACTATACCACCAATGCACACAACAGCCTCCTTAATCGCACAGCATTTCGAGGGACGGTTCACCTTTCCACACCACCTACTGACATCCAACTACTAAGAAATTGCCCTAAGCCTGGTTTATACTTCTGCGGAGTTTGGAAAACGTGGCCTAATCGTGATGTGTTCGACCGTCACAAGAGACGAGATGCCTCTCTACGGTCTGTACTGGCCGGGGATTGAACCCTGTCAACTTTATGGAAAAAAGTAGCCAAAAAATCATCTAAGATCGCACAACATGTCGAGCCACAGTTCACCTTTTCAAACCCACTTACTGACTTCAGAGCAATGGGACGGCGTTATCACCCTACAAAAGTGGCAGTGGTGGGATTTGAACCCACGCCTCCGGAGAGACTGGAGCCTTAATCCAGCGCCTTGGACCGCTCGGCCACGCTGTCAGGTCTTGGCCACCCGAGCTCTTCCCCAAGCTGATCGATCGTCCAGGAGCTCATGTGACATTCTAAATGCCCGGAAGCGGTTGAACGTCACAAGATAAAACACATCTAACAATAGCCCTCCTAAATAGCTCTTACACATGAACTCTATGGCACGTTATTTAACATTACTATTGTTGCACTACCTCCATTCTTATTTATTATTTTGCTCATACTGGTGCTATCTGTCCTTGTATTGTTTTTCTGTTTTGTCTTGTTGTTCTATTTGTGATGCTATAGCCTGTATGGAGAACACCAAATCAAATTCCTAGTATCTGTATACATGGCGAAATAAAGTTGAATTGAATCTCTCTCAAGGTTCTGCATTGGCCGGGAATCGAACCCGGGTCAACTGCTTGGAAGGCAGCTATGCTTGCCACTATACCACCAATGCACACAACAGCCTCCTTAATCGCACAGCATTTCGAGGGACGGTTCACCTTTCCACACCACCTACTGACATCCAACTACTAAGAAATTGCCCTAAGCCTGGTTTATACTTCTGCGGAGTTTGGAACACGTGGCCTAATCGTGATGTGTTCGACCGTCACAAGAGACGAGATGCCTCTCTACGGTCTGTACTGGCCGGGGATTGAACCCTGTCAACTTTATGGAAAAAAGTAGCCAAAAAATCATCTAAGATCGCACAACATGTCGAGCCACAGTTCACCTTTTCAAACCCACTTACTGACTTCAGAGCAATGGGACGGCGTTATCACCCTACAAAAGTGGCAGCGGTGGGATTTGAACCCACGCCTCCGGAGAGACTGGAGGCTTAATCCAGCGCCTTGGACCGCTCGGCCACGCTACCCCGCTGGCAGGTCTTGGCCACCCGAGCTCTTCCCCAAGCTGATCGATCGTCCAGGAGCTCATGTTACATTCTAAATGCCCGGAAGCGGTTGAACGTCACAAGATAAAACACATCTAACAATAGCCCTCCTAAATAGCTCTTACACATGAACTCTATGGCACGTTATTTAACATTACTATTGTTGCACTACCTCCATTCTTATTTATTATTTTGCTCATACTGGTGCTATCTGTCCTTGTATTGTTTTTCTGTTTTGTCTTGTTGTTCTATTTGTGATGCTATAGCCTGTATGGAGAACACCAAATCAAATTCCTAGTATCTGTATACATGGCGAAATAAAGTTGAATTGAATCTCTCTCAAGGTTCTGCATTGGCCAGGAATCGAACCCAGGTCAACTGCTTGGAAGGCAGCTATGCTTGCCACTATACCACCAATGCACACAACAGCCTCCTTAATCGCACAGCATTTCGAGGGACGGTTCACCTTTCCACACCACCTACTGACATCCAACTACTAAGAAATTGCCCTAAGCCTGGTTTATACTTCTGCGGAGTTTGGAAAACGTGGCCTAATCGTGATGTGTTCGACCGTCACAAGAGACGAGATGCCTCTCTACGGTCTGTACTGGCCGGGGATTGAACCCTGTCAATTTTATGGAAAAAAGTAGCCAAAAAAGCATCTAAGATCGCACAACATGTCGAGCCACAGTTCACCTTTTCAAACCCACTTACTGACTTCAGAGCAATGGGACGGCGTTATCACCCTACAAAAGTGGCAGCTGTGGGATTTGAACCCACGCCTCCGGAGAGACTGGAGCCTTAATCCAGCGCCTTGGACCGCTCGGCCACGCTACCAGGTCTTGGCCACCCGAGCTCTTCCCCAAGCTGATCGATCGTCCAGGAGCTCATGTGACATTCTAAATGCCCGGAAGCGGTTGAACGTCACAAGATAAAACACATCTAACAATAGCCCTCCTAAATAGCTCTTACACATGAACTCTATGGCACTTTATTTAACATTACTATTGTTGCACTACCTCCATTCTTATTTATTATTTTGCTCATACTGGTACTATCTGTCCTTGTATTGTTTTTCTGTTTTGTCTTGTTGTTCTATTTGTGATGCTATAGCCTGTATGGAGAACACCAAATCAAATTCCTAGTATCTGTATACATGGCGAAATAAAGTTGAATTGAATCTCTCTCAAGGTTCTGCATTGGCCGGGAATCGAACCCGGGTCAACTGCTTGGAAGGCAGCTATGCTTGCCACTATACCACCAATGCACACAACAGCCTCCTTAATCGCACAGCATTTCGAGGGACGGTTCACCTTTCCACACCACCTACTGACATCCAACTACTAAGAAATTGCCCTAAGCCTGGTTTATACTTCTGCGGAGTTTGGAACACGTGGCCTAATCGTGATGTGTTCGACCGTCACAAGAGACGAGATGCCTCTCTACGGTCTGTACTGGCCGGGGATTGAACCCTGTCAACTTTATGGAAAAAAGTAGCCAAAAAAGCATCTAAGATCGCACAACATGTCGAGCCACAGTTCACCTTTTCAAACCCACTTACTGACTTCAGAGCAAAGGGACGGCGTTATCACCCTACAAAAGTGGCAGCGGTGGGATTTTTACCCACGCCTCCGGAGAGACTGGAGCCTTAATCCAGCGCCTTGGAGCGCTCGGCCACGCTACCCCGCTGTCAGGTCTTGGCCACCCGAGCTCTTCCCCAAGCTGATCGATCGTCCAGGAGCTCATGTGACATTCTAAATGCCCGGAAGCGGTTGAACGTCACAAGATAAAACACATCTAACAATAGCCCTCCTAAATAGCTCTTACACATGAACTCTATGGCACGTTATTTAACATTACTATTGTTGCACTACCTCCATTCTTATTTATTATTTTGCTCATACTGGTACTATCTGTCCTTGTATTGTTTTTCTGTTTTGTCTTGTTGTTCTATTTGTGATGCTATAGCCTGTATGGAGAACACCAAATCAAATTCCTAGTATCTGTATACATGGCGAAATAAAGTTGAATTGAATCTCTCTCAAGGTTCTGCATTGGCCGGGAATCGAACCCGGGTCAACTGCTTGGAAGGCAGCTATGCTTGCCACTATACCACCAATGCACACAACAGCCTCCTTAATCGCACAGCATTTCGAGGGACGGTTCACCTTTCCACACCACCTACTGACATCCAACTACTAAGAAATTGCCCTAAGCCTGGTTTATACTTCTGCGGAGTTTGGAACACGTGGCCTAATCGTGATGTGTTCGACCGTCACAAGAGACGAGATGCCTCTCTACGGTCTGTACTGGCCGGGGATTGAACCCTGTCAACTTTATGGAAAAAAGTAGCCAAAAAATCATCTAAGATCGCACAACATGTCGAGCCACAGTTCACCTTTTCAAACCCACTTACTGACTTCAGAGCAATGGGACGGCGTTATCACCCTACAAAAGTGGCAGCGGTGGGATTTGAACCCACGCCTCCGGAGAGACTGGAGCCTTAATCCAGCGCCTTGGACCGCTCGGCCACGCTACCAGGTCTTGGCCACCCGAGCTCTTCCCCAAGCTGATCGATCGTCCAGGAGCTCATGTGACATTCTAAATGCCCGGAAGCGGTTGAACGTCACAAGATAAAACACATCTAACAATAGCCCTCCTAAATAGCTCTTACACATGAACTCTATGGCACGTTATTTAACATTACTATTGTTGCACTACCTCCATTCTTATTTATTATTTTGCTCATACTGGTGCTATCTGTCCTTGTATTGTTTTTCTGTTTTGTCTTGTTGTTCTATTTGTGATGCTATAGCCTGTATGGAGAACACCTAATCAAATTCTTAGTATCTGTATACATGGCGAAATAAAGTTGAATTGAATCTCTCTCAAGGTTCTGCATTGGCCAGGAATCGAACCCAGGTCAACTGCTTGGAAGGCAGCTATGCTTGCCACTATACCACCAATGCACACAACAGCCTCCTTAATCGCACAGCATTTCGAGGGACGGTTCACCTTTCCACACCACCTACTGACATCCAACTACTAAGAAATTGCCCTAAGCCTGGTTTATACTTCTGCGGAGTTTGGAAAACGTGGCCTAATCGTGATGTGTTCGACCGTCACAAGAGACGAGATGCCTCTCTACGGTCTGTACTGGCCGGGGATTGAACCCTGTCAATTTTATGGAAAAAAGTAGCCAAAAAAGCATCTAAGATCGCACAACATGTCAAGCCACAGTTCACCTTTTCAAACCCACTTACTGACTTCAGAGCAATGGGACGGCGTTATCACCCTACAAAAGTGGCAGCGGTGGGATTTTTACCCACGCCTCCGGAGAGACTGGAGCCTTAATCCAGCGCCTTGGACCGCTCGGCCACGCTACCAGGTCTTGGCCACCCGAGCTCTTCCCCAAGCTGATCGATCGTCCAGGAGCTCATGTGACATTCTAAATGCCCGGAAGCGATTGAACGTCACAAGATAAAACACATCTAACAATAGCCCTCCTAAATAGCTCTTACACATGAACTCTATGGCACGTTATTTATCATTACTATTGTTGCACTACCTCCATTCTTATTTATTATTTTGCTCATACTGGTACTATCTGTCCTTGTATTGTTTTTCTGTTTTGTCTTGTTGTTCTATTTGTGATGCTATAGCCTGTATGGAGAACACCAAATCAAATTCCTAGTATCTGTATACATGGCGAAATAAAGTTGAATTGAATCTCTCTCAAGGTTCTGCATTGGCCAGGAATCGAACCCGGGTCAACTGCTTGGAAGGCAGCTATGCTTGCCACTATACCACCAATGCACACAACAGCCTCCTTAATCGCACAGCATTTCGAGGGACGGTTCACCTTTCCACACCACCTACTGACATCCAACTACTAAGAAATTGCCCTAAGCCTGGTTTATACTTCTGCGGAGTTTGGAAAACGTGGCCTAATCGTGATGTGTTCGACCGTCACAAGAGACGAGATGCCTCTCTACGGTCTGTACTGGCCGGGGATTGAACCCTGTCAACTTTATGGAAAAAAGTAGCCAAAAAAGCATCTAAGATCGCACAACATGTCGAGCCACAGTTCACCTTTTCAAACCCACTTACTGACTTCAGAGCAATGGGACGGCGTTATCACCCTACAAAAGTGGCAGCTGTGGGATTTGAACCCACGCCTCCGGAGAGACTGGAGCCTTAATCCAGCGCCTTGGACCGCTCGGCCACGCTACCAGGTCTTGGCCACCCGAGCTCTTCCCCAAGCTGATCGATCGTCCAGGAGCTCATGTGACATTCTAAATGCCCGGAAGCGATTGAACGTCACAAGATAAAACACATCTAACAATAGCCCTCCTAAATAGCTCTTACACATGAACTCTATGGCACGTTATTTATCATTACTATTGTTGCACTACCTCCATTCTTATTTATTATTTTGCTCATACTGGTACTATCTGTCCTTGTATTGTTTTTCTGTTTTGTCTTGTTGTTCTATTTGTGATGCTATAGCCTGTATGGAGAACACCAAATCAAATTCCTAGTATCTGTATACATGGCGAAATAAAGTTGAATTGAATCTCTCTCAAGGTTCTGCATTGGCCAGGAATCGAACCCGGGTCAACTGCTTGGAAGGCAGCTATGCTTGCCACTATACCACCAATGCACACAACAGCCTCCTTAATCGCACAGCATTTCGAGGGACGGTTCACCTTTCCACACCACCTACTGACATCCAACTACTAAGAAATTGCCCTAAGCCTGGTTTATACTTCTGCGGAGTTTGGAAAACGTGGCCTAATCGTGATGTGTTCGACCGTCACAAGAGACGAGATGCCTCTCTACGGTCTGTACTGGCCGGGGATTGAACCCTGTCAATTTTATGGAAAAAAGTAGCCAAAAAAGCATCTAAGATCGCACAACATGTCGAGCCACAGTTCACCTTTTCAAACCCACTTACTGACTTCAGAGCAATGGGACGGCGTTATCACCCTACAAAAGTGGCAGCTGTGGGATTTGAACCCACGCCTCCGGAGAGACTGGAGCCTTAATCCAGCGCCTTGGACCGCTCGGCCACGCTACCAGGTCTTGGCCACCCGAGCTCTTCCCCAAGCTGATCGATCGTCCAGGAGCTCATGTGACATTCTAAATGCCCGGAAGCGGTTGAACGTCACAAGATAAAACACATCTAACAATAGCCCTCCTAAATAGCTCTTACACATGAACTCTATGGCACTTTATTTAACATTACTATTGTTGCACTACCTCCATTCTTATTTATTATTTTGCTCATACTGGTACTATCTGTCCTTGTATTGTTTTTCTGTTTTGTCTTGTTGTTCTATTTGTGATGCTATAGCCTGTATGGAGAACACCAAATCAAATTCCTAGTATCTGTATACATGGCGAAATAAAGTTGAATTGAATCTCTCTCAAGGTTCTGCATTGGCCGGGAATCGAACCCGGGTCAACTGCTTGGAAGGCAGCTATGCTTGCCACTATACCACCAATGCACACAACAGCCTCCTTAATCGCACAGCATTTCGAGGGACGGTTCACCTTTCCACACCACCTACTGACATCCAACTACTAAGAAATTGCCCTAAGCCTGGTTTATACTTCTGCGGAGTTTGGAACACGTGGCCTAATCGTGATGTGTTCGACCGTCACAAGAGACGAGATGCCTCTCTACGGTCTGTACTGGCCGGGGATTGAACCCTGTCAACTTTATGGAAAAAAGTAGCCAAAAAAGCATCTAAGATCGCACAACATGTCGAGCCACAGTTCACCTTTTCAAACCCACTTACTGACTTCAGAGCAAAGGGACGGCGTTATCACCCTACAAAAGTGGCAGCGGTGGGATTTTTACCCACGCCTCCGGAGAGACTGGAGCCTTAATCCAGCGCCTTGGAGCGCTCGGCCACGCTACCCCGCTGTCAGGTCTTGGCCACCCGAGCTCTTCCCCAAGCTGATCGATCGTCCAGGAGCTCATGTGACATTCTAAATGCCCGGAAGCGGTTGAACGTCACAAGATAAAACACATCTAACAATAGCCCTCCTAAATAGCTCTTACACATGAACTCTATGGCACGTTATTTAACATTACTATTGTTGCACTACCTCCATTCTTATTTATTATTTTGCTCATACTGGTACTATCTGTCCTTGTATTGTTTTTCTGTTTTGTCTTGTTGTTCTATTTGTGATGCTATAGCCTGTATGGAGAACACCAAATCAAATTCCTAGTATCTGTATACATGGCGAAATAAAGTTGAATTGAATCTCTCTCAAGGTTCTGCATTGGCCGGGAATCGAACCCGGGTCAACTGCTTGGAAGGCAGCTATGCTTGCCACTATACCACCAATGCACACAACAGCCTCCTTAATCGCACAGCATTTCGAGGGACGGTTCACCTTTCCACACCACCTACTGACATCCAACTACTAAGAAATTGCCCTAAGCCTGGTTTATACTTCTGCGGAGTTTGGAACACGTGGCCTAATCGTGATGTGTTCGACCGTCACAAGAGACGAGATGCCTCTCTACGGTCTGTACTGGCCGGGGATTGAACCCTGTCAACTTTATGGAAAAAAGTAGCCAAAAAATCATCTAAGATCGCACAACATGTCGAGCCACAGTTCACCTTTTCAAACCCACTTACTGACTTCAGAGCAATGGGACGGCGTTATCACCCTACAAAAGTGGCAGCGGTGGGATTTGAACCCACGCCTCCGGAGAGACTGGAGCCTTAATCCAGCGCCTTGGACCGCTCGGCCACGCTACCAGGTCTTGGCCACCCGAGCTCTTCCCCAAGCTGATCGATCGTCCAGGAGCTCATGTGACATTCTAAATGCCCGGAAGCGGTTGAACGTCACAAGATAAAACACATCTAACAATAGCCCTCCTAAATAGCTCTTACACATGAACTCTATGGCACGTTATTTAACATTACTATTGTTGCACTACCTCCATTCTTATTTATTATTTTGCTCATACTGGTGCTATCTGTCCTTGTATTGTTTTTCTGTTTTGTCTTGTTGTTCTATTTGTGATGCTATAGCCTGTATGGAGAACACCTAATCAAATTCTTAGTATCTGTATACATGGCGAAATAAAGTTGAATTGAATCTCTCTCAAGGTTCTGCATTGGCCAGGAATCGAACCCAGGTCAACTGCTTGGAAGGCAGCTATGCTTGCCACTATACCACCAATGCACACAACAGCCTCCTTAATCGCACAGCATTTCGAGGGACGGTTCACCTTTCCACACCACCTACTGACATCCAACTACTAAGAAATTGCCCTAAGCCTGGTTTATACTTCTGCGGAGTTTGGAAAACGTGGCCTAATCGTGATGTGTTCGACCGTCACAAGAGACGAGATGCCTCTCTACGGTCTGTACTGGCCGGGGATTGAACCCTGTCAATTTTATGGAAAAAAGTAGCCAAAAAAGCATCTAAGATCGCACAACATGTCAAGCCACAGTTCACCTTTTCAAACCCACTTACTGACTTCAGAGCAATGGGACGGCGTTATCACCCTACAAAAGTGGCAGCGGTGGGATTTTTACCCACGCCTCCGGAGAGACTGGAGCCTTAATCCAGCGCCTTGGACCGCTCGGCCACGCTACCAGGTCTTGGCCACCCGAGCTCTTCCCCAAGCTGATCGATCGTCCAGGAGCTCATGTGACATTCTAAATGCCCGGAAGCGATTGAACGTCACAAGATAAAACACATCTAACAATAGCCCTCCTAAATAGCTCTTACACATGAACTCTATGGCACGTTATTTATCATTACTATTGTTGCACTACCTCCATTCTTATTTATTATTTTGCTCATACTGGTACTATCTGTCCTTGTATTGTTTTTCTGTTTTGTCTTGTTGTTCTATTTGTGATGCTATAGCCTGTATGGAGAACACCAAATCAAATTCCTAGTATCTGTATACATGGCGAAATAAAGTTGAATTGAATCTCTCTCAAGGTTCTGCATTGGCCAGGAATCGAACCCGGGTCAACTGCTTGGAAGGCAGCTATGCTTGCCACTATACCACCAATGCACACAACAGCCTCCTTAATCGCACAGCATTTCGAGGGACGGTTCACCTTTCCACACCACCTACTGACATCCAACTACTAAGAAATTGCCCTAAGCCTGGTTTATACTTCTGCGGAGTTTGGAAAACGTGGCCTAATCGTGATGTGTTCGACCGTCACAAGAGACGAGATGCCTCTCTACGGTCTGTACTGGCCGGGGATTGAACCCTGTCAACTTTATGGAAAAAAGTAGCCAAAAAATCATCTAAGATCGCACAACATGTCGAGCCACAGTTCACCTTTTCAAACCCACTTACTGACTTCAGAGCAATGGGACGGCGTTATCACCCTACAAAAGTGGCAGTGGTGGGATTTGAACCCACGCCTCCGGAGAGACTGGAGCCTTAATCCAGCGCCTTGGACCGCTCGGCCACGCTGTCAGGTCTTGGCCACCCGAGCTCTTCCCCAAGCTGATCGATCGTCCAGGAGCTCATGTGACATTCTAAATGCCCGGAAGCGGTTGAACGTCACAAGATAAAACACATCTAACAATAGCCCTCCTAAATAGCTCTTACACATGAACTCTATGGCACGTTATTTAACATTACTATTGTTGCACTACCTCCATTCTTATTTATTATTTTGCTCATACTGGTGCTATCTGTCCTTGTATTGTTTTTCTGTTTTGTCTTGTTGTTCTATTTGTGATGCTATAGCCTGTATGGAGAACACCAAATCAAATTCCTAGTATCTGTATACATGGCGAAATAAAGTTGAATTGAATCTCTCTCAAGGTTCTGCATTGGCCGGGAATCGAACCCGGGTCAACTGCTTGGAAGGCAGCTATGCTTGCCACTATACCACCAATGCACACAACAGCCTCCTTAATCGCACAGCATTTCGAGGGACGGTTCACCTTTCCACACCACCTACTGACATCCAACTACTAAGAAATTGCCCTAAGCCTGGTTTATACTTCTGCGGAGTTTGGAACACGTGGCCTAATCGTGATGTGTTCGACCGTCACAAGAGACGAGATGCCTCTCTACGGTCTGTACTGGCCGGGGATTGAACCCTGTCAACTTTATGGAAAAAAGTAGCCAAAAAATCATCTAAGATCGCACAACATGTCGAGCCACAGTTCACCTTTTCAAACCCACTTACTGACTTCAGAGCAATGGGACGGCGTTATCACCCTACAAAAGTGGCAGCGGTGGGATTTGAACCCACGCCTCCGGAGAGACTGGAGGCTTAATCCAGCGCCTTGGACCGCTCGGCCACGCTACCCCGCTGGCAGGTCTTGGCCACCCGAGCTCTTCCCCAAGCTGATCGATCGTCCAGGAGCTCATGTTACATTCTAAATGCCCGGAAGCGGTTGAACGTCACAAGATAAAACACATCTAACAATAGCCCTCCTAAATAGCTCTTACACATGAACTCTATGGCACGTTATTTAACATTACTATTGTTGCACTACCTCCATTCTTATTTATTATTTTGCTCATACTGGTGCTATCTGTCCTTGTATTGTTTTTCTGTTTTGTCTTGTTGTTCTATTTGTGATGCTATAGCCTGTATGGAGAACACCAAATCAAATTCCTAGTATCTGTATACATGGCGAAATAAAGTTGAATTGAATCTCTCTCAAGGTTCTGCATTGGCCAGGAATCGAACCCAGGTCAACTGCTTGGAAGGCAGCTATGCTTGCCACTATACCACCAATGCACACAACAGCCTCCTTAATCGCACAGCATTTCGAGGGACGGTTCACCTTTCCACACCACCTACTGACATCCAACTACTAAGAAATTGCCCTAAGCCTGGTTTATACTTCTGCGGAGTTTGGAAAACGTGGCCTAATCGTGATGTGTTCGACCGTCACAAGAGACGAGATGCCTCTCTACGGTCTGTACTGGCCGGGGATTGAACCCTGTCAATTTTATGGAAAAAAGTAGCCAAAAAAGCATCTAAGATCGCACAACATGTCGAGCCACAGTTCACCTTTTCAAACCCACTTACTGACTTCAGAGCAATGGGACGGCGTTATCACCCTACAAAAGTGGCAGCTGTGGGATTTGAACCCACGCCTCCGGAGAGACTGGAGCCTTAATCCAGCGCCTTGGACCGCTCGGCCACGCTACCAGGTCTTGGCCACCCGAGCTCTTCCCCAAGCTGATCGATCGTCCAGGAGCTCATGTGACATTCTAAATGCCCGGAAGCGGTTGAACGTCACAAGATAAAACACATCTAACAATAGCCCTCCTAAATAGCTCTTACACATGAACTCTATGGCACTTTATTTAACATTACTATTGTTGCACTACCTCCATTCTTATTTATTATTTTGCTCATACTGGTACTATCTGTCCTTGTATTGTTTTTCTGTTTTGTCTTGTTGTTCTATTTGTGATGCTATAGCCTGTATGGAGAACACCAAATCAAATTCCTAGTATCTGTATACATGGCGAAATAAAGTTGAATTGAATCTCTCTCAAGGTTCTGCATTGGCCGGGAATCGAACCCGGGTCAACTGCTTGGAAGGCAGCTATGCTTGCCACTATACCACCAATGCACACAACAGCCTCCTTAATCGCACAGCATTTCGAGGGACGGTTCACCTTTCCACACCACCTACTGACATCCAACTACTAAGAAATTGCCCTAAGCCTGGTTTATACTTCTGCGGAGTTTGGAACACGTGGCCTAATCGTGATGTGTTCGACCGTCACAAGAGACGAGATGCCTCTCTACGGTCTGTACTGGCCGGGGATTGAACCCTGTCAACTTTATGGAAAAAAGTAGCCAAAAAAGCATCTAAGATCGCACAACATGTCGAGCCACAGTTCACCTTTTCAAACCCACTTACTGACTTCAGAGCAAAGGGACGGCGTTATCACCCTACAAAAGTGGCAGCGGTGGGATTTTTACCCACGCCTCCGGAGAGACTGGAGCCTTAATCCAGCGCCTTGGAGCGCTCGGCCACGCTACCCCGCTGTCAGGTCTTGGCCACCCGAGCTCTTCCCCAAGCTGATCGATCGTCCAGGAGCTCATGTGACATTCTAAATGCCCGGAAGCGGTTGAACGTCACAAGATAAAACACATCTAACAATAGCCCTCCTAAATAGCTCTTACACATGAACTCTATGGCACGTTATTTAACATTACTATTGTTGCACTACCTCCATTCTTATTTATTATTTTGCTCATACTGGTACTATCTGTCCTTGTATTGTTTTTCTGTTTTGTCTTGTTGTTCTATTTGTGATGCTATAGCCTGTATGGAGAACACCAAATCAAATTCCTAGTATCTGTATACATGGCGAAATAAAGTTGAATTGAATCTCTCTCAAGGTTCTGCATTGGCCGGGAATCGAACCCGGGTCAACTGCTTGGAAGGCAGCTATGCTTGCCACTATACCACCAATGCACACAACAGCCTCCTTAATCGCACAGCATTTCGAGGGACGGTTCACCTTTCCACACCACCTACTGACATCCAACTACTAAGAAATTGCCCTAAGCCTGGTTTATACTTCTGCGGAGTTTGGAACACGTGGCCTAATCGTGATGTGTTCGACCGTCACAAGAGACGAGATGCCTCTCTACGGTCTGTACTGGCCGGGGATTGAACCCTGTCAACTTTATGGAAAAAAGTAGCCAAAAAAGCATCTAAGATCGCACAACATGTCGAGCCACAGTTCACCTTTTCAAACCCACTTACTGACTTCAGAGCAATGGGACGGCGTTATCACCCTACAAAAGTGGCAGCGGTGGGATTTGAACCCACGCCTCCGGAGAGACTGGAGCCTTAATCCAGCGCCTTGGACCGCTCGGCCACGCTACCAGGTCTTGGCCACCCGAGCTCTTCCCCAAGGTGATCGATCGTCCAGGAGCTCATGTGACATTCTAAATGCCCGGAAGCGGTTGAACGTCACAAGATAAAACACATCTAACAATAGCCCTCCTAAATAGCTCTTACACATGAACTCTATGGCACGTTATTTAACATTACTATTGTTGCACTACCTCCATTCTTATTTATTATTTTGCTCATACTGGTGCTATCTGTCCTTGTATTGTTTTTCTGTTTTGTCTTGTTGTTCTATTTGTGATGCTATAGCCTGTATGGAGAACACCAAATCAAATTCCTAGTATCTGTATACATGGCGAAATAAAGTTGAATTGAATCTCTCTCAAGGTTCTGCATTGGCCAGGAATCGAACCCAGGTCAACTGCTTGGAAGGCAGCTATGCTTGCCACTATACCACCAATGCACACAACAGCCTCCTTAATCGCACAGCATTTCGAGGGACGGTTCACCTTTCCACACCACCTACTGACATCCAACTACTAAGAAATTGCCCTAAGCCTGGTTTATACTTCTGCGGAGTTTGGAAAACGTGGCCTAATCGTGATGTGTTCGACCGTCACAAGAGACGAGATGCCTCTCTACGGTCTGTACTGGCCGGGGATTGAACCCTGTCAATTTTATGGAAAAAAGTAGCCAAAAAAGCATCTAAGATCGCACAACATGTCGAGCCACAGTTCACCTTTTCAAACCCACTTACTGACTTCAGAGCAATGGGACGGCGTTATCACCCTACAAAAGTGGCAGCGGTGGGATTTGAACCCACGCCTCCGGAGAGACTGGAGCCTTAATCCAGCGCCTTGGACCGCTCGGCCACGCTACCAGGTCTTGGCCACCCGAGCTCTTCCCCAAGCTGATCGATCGTCCAGGAGCTCATGTGACATTCTAAATGCCCGGAAGCGGTTGAACGTCACAAGATAAAACACATCTAACAATAGCCCTCCTAAATAGCTCTTACACATGAACTCTATGGCACTTTATTTAACATTACTATTGTTGCACTACCTCCATTCTTATTTATTATTTTGCTCATACTGGTACTATCTGTCCTTGTATTGTTTTTCTGTTTTGTCTTGTTGTTCTATTTGTGATGCTATAGCCTGTATGGAGAACACCAAATCAAATTCCTAGTATCTGTATACATGGCGAAATAAAGTTGAATTGAATCTCTCTCAAGGTTCTGCATTGGCCGGGAATCGAACCCGGGTCAACTGCTTGGAAGGCAGCTATGCTTGCCACTATACCACCAATGCACACAACAGCCTCCTTAATCGCACAGCATTTCGAGGGACGGTTCACCTTTCCACACCACCTACTGACATCCAACTACTAAGAAATTGCCCTAAGCCTGGTTTATACTTCTGCGGAGTTTGGAACACGTGGCCTAATCGTGATGTGTTCGACCGTCACAAGAGACGAGATGCCTCTCTACGGTCTGTACTGGCCGGGGATTGAACCCTGTCAACTTTATGGAAAAAAGTAGCCAAAAAAGCATCTAAGATCGCACAACATGTCGAGCCACAGTTCACCTTTTCAAACCCACTTACTGACTTCAGAGCAAAGGGACGGCGTTATCACCCTACAAAAGTGGCAGCGGTGGGATTTTTACCCACGCCTCCGGAGAGACTGGAGCCTTAATCCAGCGCCTTGGACCGCTCGGCCACGCTACCCCGCTGTCAGGTCTTGGCCACCCGAGCTCTTCCCCAAGCTGATCGATCGTCCAGGAGCTCATGTGACATTCTAAATGCCCGGAAGCGGTTGAACGTCACAAGATAAAACACATCTAACAATAGCCCTCCTAAATAGCTCTTACACATGAACTCAATGGCACGTTATTTAACATTACTATTGTTGCACTACCTCTATTCTTATTTATTATTTTGCTCATACTGGTACTATCTGTCCTTGTATTGTTTTTCTGTTTTGTCTTGTTGTTCTATTTGTGATACTATAGCCTGTATGGAGAACACCAAATCAAATTCCTAGTATCTGTATACATGGCGAAATAAAGTTGAATTGAATCTCTCTCAAGGTTCTGCATTGGCCGGGAATCGAACCCGGGTCAACTGCTTGGAAGGCAGCTATGCTTGCCACTATACCACCAATGCACACAACAGTCTCCTTAATCGCACAGCATTTCGAGGGACGGTTCACCTTTCCACACCACCTACTGACATCCAACTACTAAGAAATTGCCCTAAGCCTGGTTTATACTTCTGCGGAGTTTGGAACACGTGGCCTAATCGTGATGTGTTCGACCGTCACAAGAGACGAGATGCCTCTCTACGGTCTGTACTGGCCGGGGATTGAACCCTGTCAACTTTATGGAAAAAAGTAGCCAAAAAATCATCTAAGATCGCACAACATGTCGAGCCACAGTTCACCTTTTCAAACCCACTTACTGACTTCAGAGCAATGGGACGGCGTTATCACCCTACAAAAGTGGCAGCGGTGGGATTTGAACCCACGCCTCCGGAGAGACTGGAGGCTTAATCCAGCGCCTTGGACCGCTCGGCCACGCTACCCCGCTGGCAGGTCTTGGCCACCCGAGCTCTTCCCCAAGCTGATCGATCGTCCAGGAGCTCATGTTACATTCTAAATGCCCGGAAGCGGTTGAACGTCACAAGATAAAACACATCTAACAATAGCCCTCCTAAATAGCTCTTACACATGAACTCTATGGCACGTTATTTAACATTACTATTGTTGCACTACCTCCATTCTTATTTATTATTTTGCTCATACTGGTGCTATCTGTCCTTGTATTGTTTTTCTGTTTTGTCTTGTTGTTCTATTTGTGATGCTATAGCCTGTATGGAGAACACCAAATCAAATTCCTAGTATCTGTATACATGGCGAAATAAAGTTGAATTGAATCTCTCTCAAGGTTCTGCATTGGCCAGGAATCGAACCCAGGTCAACTGCTTGGAAGGCAGCTATGCTTGCCACTATACCACCAATGCACACAACAGCCTCCTTAATCGCACAGCATTTCGAGGGACGGTTCACCTTTCCACACCACCTACTGACATCCAACTACTAAGAAATTGCCCTAAGCCTGGTTTATACTTCTGCGGAGTTTGGAAAACGTGGCCTAATCGTGATGTGTTCGACCGTCACAAGAGACGAGATGCCTCTCTACGGTCTGTACTGGCCGGGGATTGAACCCTGTCAATTTTATGGAAAAAAGTAGCCAAAAAAGCATCTAAGATCGCACAACATGTCGAGCCACAGTTCACCTTTTCAAACCCACTTACTGACTTCAGAGCAATGGGACGGCGTTATCACCCTACAAAAGTGGCAGCTGTGGGATTTGAACCCACGCCTCCGGAGAGACTGGAGCCTTAATCCAGCGCCTTGGACCGCTCGGCCACGCTACCAGGTCTTGGCCACCCGAGCTCTTCCCCAAGCTGATCGATCGTCCAGGAGCTCATGTGACATTCTAAATGCCCGGAAGCGGTTGAACGTCACAAGATAAAACACATCTAACAATAGCCCTCCTAAATAGCTCTTACACATGAACTCTATGGCACTTTATTTAACATTACTATTGTTGCACTACCTCCATTCTTATTTATTATTTTGCTCATACTGGTACTATCTGTCCTTGTATTGTTTTTCTGTTTTGTCTTGTTGTTCTATTTGTGATGCTATAGCCTGTATGGAGAACACCAAATCAAATTCCTAGTATCTGTATACATGGCGAAATAAAGTTGAATTGAATCTCTCTCAAGGTTCTGCATTGGCCGGGAATCGAACCCGGGTCAACTGCTTGGAAGGCAGCTATGCTTGCCACTATACCACCAATGCACACAACAGCCTCCTTAATCGCACAGCATTTCGAGGGACGGTTCACCTTTCCACACCACCTACTGACATCCAACTACTAAGAAATTGCCCTAAGCCTGGTTTATACTTCTGCGGAGTTTGGAACACGTGGCCTAATCGTGATGTGTTCGACCGTCACAAGAGACGAGATGCCTCTCTACGGTCTGTACTGGCCGGGGATTGAACCCTGTCAACTTTATGGAAAAAAGTAGCCAAAAAAGCATCTAAGATCGCACAACATGTCGAGCCACAGTTCACCTTTTCAAACCCACTTACTGACTTCAGAGCAAAGGGACGGCGTTATCACCCTACAAAAGTGGCAGCGGTGGGATTTTTACCCACGCCTCCGGAGAGACTGGAGCCTTAATCCAGCGCCTTGGAGCGCTCGGCCACGCTACCCCCGCTGTCAGGTCTTGGCCACCCGAGCTCTTCCCCAAGCTGATCGATCGTCCAGGAGCTCATGTGACATTCTAAATGCCCGGAAGCGGTTGAACGTCACAAGATAAAACACATCTAACAATAGCCCTCCTAAATAGCTCTTACACATGAACTCTATGGCACGTTATTTAACATTACTATTGTTGCACTACCTCCATTCTTATTTATTATTTTGCTCATACTGGTACTATCTGTCCTTGTATTGTTTTTCTGTTTTGTCTTGTTGTTCTATTTGTGATGCTATAGCCTGTATGGAGAACACCAAATCAAATTCCTAGTATCTGTATACATGGCGAAATAAAGTTGAATTGAATCTCTCTCAAGGTTCTGCATTGGCCGGGAATCGAACCCGGGTCAACTGCTTGGAAGGCAGCTATGCTTGCCACTATACCACCAATGCACACAACAGCCTCCTTAATCGCACAGCATTTCGAGGGACGGTTCACCTTTCCACACCACCTACTGACATCCAACTACTAAGAAATTGCCCTAAGCCTGGTTTATACTTCTGCGGAGTTTGGAACACGTGGCCTAATCGTGATGTGTTCGACCGTCACAAGAGACGAGATGCCTCTCTACGGTCTGTACTGGCCGGGGATTGAACCCTGTCAACTTTATGGAAAAAAGTAGCCAAAAAAGCATCTAAGATCGCACAACATGTCGAGCCACAGTTCACCTTTTCAAACCCACTTACTGACTTCAGAGCAATGGGACGGCGTTATCACCCTACAAAAGTGGCAGCGGTGGGATTTGAACCCACGCCTCCGGAGAGACTGGAGCCTTAATCCAGCGCCTTGGACCGCTCGGCCACGCTACCAGGTCTTGGCCACCCGAGCTCTTCCCCAAGGTGATCGATCGTCCAGGAGCTCATGTGACATTCTAAATGCCCGGAAGCGGTTGAACGTCACAAGATAAAACACATCTAACAATAGCCCTCCTAAATAGCTCTTACACATGAACTCTATGGCACGTTATTTAACATTACTATTGTTGCACTACCTCCATTCTTATTTATTATTTTGCTCATACTGGTGCTATCTGTCCTTGTATTGTTTTTCTGTTTTGTCTTGTTGTTCTATTTGTGATGCTATAGCCTGTATGGAGAACACCAAATCAAATTCCTAGTATCTGTATACATGGCGAAATAAAGTTGAATTGAATCTCTCTCAAGGTTCTGCATTGGCCAGGAATCGAACCCAGGTCAACTGCTTGGAAGGCAGCTATGCTTGCCACTATACCACCAATGCACACAACAGCCTCCTTAATCGCACAGCATTTCGAGGGACGGTTCACCTTTCCACACCACCTACTGACATCCAACTACTAAGAAATTGCCCTAAGCCTGGTTTATACTTCTGCGGAGTTTGGAAAACGTGGCCTAATCGTGATGTGTTCGACCGTCACAAGAGACGAGATGCCTCTCTACGGTCTGTACTGGCCGGGGATTGAACCCTGTCAATTTTATGGAAAAAAGTAGCCAAAAAAGCATCTAAGATCGCACAACATGTCGAGCCACAGTTCACCTTTTCAAACCCACTTACTGACTTCAGAGCAATGGGACGGCGTTATCACCCTACAAAAGTGGCAGCGGTGGGATTTGAACCCACGCCTCCGGAGAGACTGGAGCCTTAATCCAGCGCCTTGGACCGCTCGGCCACGCTACCAGGTCTTGGCCACCCGAGCTCTTCCCCAAGCTGATCGATCGTCCAGGAGCTCATGTGACATTCTAAATGCCCGGAAGCGGTTGAACGTCACAAGATAAAACACATCTAACAATAGCCCTCCTAAATAGCTCTTACACATGAACTCTATGGCACTTCATTTAACATTACTATTGTTGCACTACCTCCATTCTTATTTATTATTTTGCTCATACTGGTACTATCTGTCCTTGTATTGTTTTTCTGTTTTGTCTTGTTGTTCTATTTGTGATGCTATAGCCTGTATGGAGAACACCAAATCAAATTCCTAGTATCTGTATACATGGCGAAATAAAGTTGAATTGAATCTCTCTCAAGGTTCTGCATTGGCCGGGAATCGAACCCGGGTCAACTGCTTGGAAGGCAGCTATGCTTGCCACTATACCACCAATGCACACAACAGCCTCCTTAATCGCACAGCATTTCGAGGGACGGTTCACCTTTCCACACCACCTACTGACATCCAACTACTAAGAAATTGCCCTAAGCCTGGTTTATACTTCTGCGGAGTTTGGAACACGTGGCCTAATCGTGATGTGTTCGACCGTCACAAGAGACGAGATGCCTCTCTACGGTCTGTACTGGCCGGGGATTGAACCCTGTCAACTTTATGGAAAAAAGTAGCCAAAAAAGCATCTAAGATCGCACAACATGTCGAGCCACAGTTCACCTTTTCAAACCCACTTACTGACTTCAGAGCAAAGGGACGGCGTTATCACCCTACAAAAGTGGCAGCGGTGGGATTTTTACCCACGCCTCCGGAGAGACTGGAGCCTTAATCCAGCGCCTTGGACCGCTCGGCCACGCTACCCCGCTGTCAGGTCTTGGCCACCCGAGCTCTTCCCCAAGCTGATCGATCGTCCAGGAGCTCATGTGACATTCTAAATGCCCGGAAGCGGTTGAACGTCACAAGATAAAACACATCTAACAATAGCCCTCCTAAATAGCTCTTACACATGAACTCTATGGCACGTTATTTAACATTACTATTGTTGCACTACCTCCATTCTTATTTATTATTTTGCTCATACTGGTGCTATCTGTCCTTGTATTGTTTTTCTGTTTTGTCTTGTTGTTCTATTTGTGATGCTATAGCCTGTATGGAGAACACCAAATCAAATTCCTAGTATCTGTATACATGGCGAAATAAAGTTGAATTGAATCTCTCTCAAGGTTCTGCATTGGCCGGGAATCGAACCCGGGTCAACTGCTTGGAAGGCAGCTATGCTTGCCACTATACCACCAATGCACACAACAGCCTCCTTAATCGCACAGCATTTCGAGGGACGGTTCACCTTTCCACACCACCTACTGACATCCAACTACTAAGAAATTGCCCTAAGCCTGGTTTATACTTCTGCGGAGTTTGGAACACGTGGCCTAATCGTGATGTGTTCGACCGTCACAAGAGACGAGATGCCTCTCTACGGTCTGTACTGGCCGGGGATTGAACCCTGTCAACTTTATGGAAAAAAGTAGCCAAAAAAGCATCTAAGATCGCACAACATGTCGAGCCACAGTTCACCTTTTCAAACCCACTTACTGACTTCAGAGCAATGGGACGGCGTTATCACCCTACAAAAGTGGCAGCGGTGGGATTTGAACCCACGCCTCCGGAGAGACTGGAGCCTTAATCCAGCGCCTTGGACCGCTCGGCCACGCTACCAGGTCTTGGCCACCCGAGCTCTTCCCCAAGGTGATCGATCGTCCAGGAGCTCATGTGACATTCTAAATGCCCGGAAGCGGTTGAACGTCACAAGATAAAACACATCTAACAATAGCCCTCCTAAATAGCTCTTACACATGAACTCTATGGCACGTTATTTAACATTACTATTGTTGCACTACCTCCATTCTTATTTATTATTTTGCTCATACTGGTGCTATCTGTCCTTGTATTGTTTTTCTGTTTTGTCTTGTTGTTCTATTTGTGATGCTATAGCCTGTATGGAGAACACCAAATCAAATTCCTAGTATCTGTATACATGGCGAAATAAAGTTGAATTGAATCTCTCTCAAGGTTCTGCATTGGCCAGGAATCGAACCCAGGTCAACTGCTTGGAAGGCAGCTATGCTTGCCACTATACCACCAATGCACACAACAGCCTCCTTAATCGCACAGCATTTCGAGGGACGGTTCACCTTTCCACACCACCTACTGACATCCAACTACTAAGAAATTGCCCTAAGCCTGGTTTATACTTCTGCGGAGTTTGGAAAACGTGGCCTAATCGTGATGTGTTCGACCGTCACAAGAGACGAGATGCCTCTCTACGGTCTGTACTGGCCGGGGATTGAACCCTGTCAATTTTATGGAAAAAAGTAGCCAAAAAAGCATCTAAGATCGCACAACATGTCGAGCCACAGTTCACCTTTTCAAACCCACTTACTGACTTCAGAGCAATGGGACGGCGTTATCACCCTACAAAAGTGGCAGCGGTGGGATTTGAACCCACGCCTCCGGAGAGACTGGAGCCTTAATCCAGCGCCTTGGACCGCTCGGCCACGCTACCAGGTCTTGGCCACCCGAGCTCTTCCCCAAGCTGATCGATCGTCCAGGAGCTCATGTGACATTCTAAATGCCCGGAAGCGGTTGAACGTCACAAGATAAAACACATCTAACAATAGCCCTCCTAAATAGCTCTTACACATGAACTCTATGGCACTTTATTTAACATTACTATTGTTGCACTACCTCCATTCTTATTTATTATTTTGCTCATACTGGTACTATCTGTCCTTGTATTGTTTTTCTGTTTTGTCTTGTTGTTCTATTTGTGATGCTATAGCCTGTATGGAGAACACCAAATCAAATTCCTAGTATCTGTATACATGGCGAAATAAAGTTGAATTGAATCTCTCTCAAGGTTCTGCATTGGCCGGGAATCGAACCCGGGTCAACTGCTTGGAAGGCAGCTATGCTTGCCACTATACCACCAATGCACACAACAGCCTCCTTAATCGCACAGCATTTCGAGGGACGGTTCACCTTTCCACACCACCTACTGACATCCAACTACTAAGAAATTGCCCTAAGCCTGGTTTATACTTCTGCGGAGTTTGGAACACGTGGCCTAATCGTGATGTGTTCGACCGTCACAAGAGACGAGATGCCTCTCTACGGTCTGTACTGGCCGGGGATTGAACCCTGTCAACTTTATGGAAAAAAGTAGCCAAAAAAGCATCTAAGATCGCACAACATGTCGAGCCACAGTTCACCTTTTCAAACCCACTTACTGACTTCAGAGCAAAGGGACGGCGTTATCACCCTACAAAAGTGGCAGCGGTGGGATTTTTACCCACGCCTCCGGAGAGACTGGAGCCTTAATCCAGCGCCTTGGACCGCTCGGCCACGCTACCCCGCTGTCAGGTCTTGGCCACCCGAGCTCTTCCCCAAGCTGATCGATCGTCCAGGAGCTCATGTGACATTCTAAATGCCCGGAAGCGGTTGAACGTCACAAGATAAAACACATCTAACAATAGCCCTCCTAAATAGCTCTTACACATGAACTCTATGGCACGTTATTTAACATTACTATTGTTGCACTACCTCCATTCTTATTTATTATTTTGCTCATACTGGTGCTATCTGTCCTTGTATTGTTTTTCTGTTTTGTCTTGTTGTTCTATTTGTGATGCTATAGCCTGTATGGAGAACACCAAATCAAATTCCTAGTATCTGTATACATGGCGAAATAAAGTTGAATTGAATCTCTCTCAAGGTTCTGCATTGGCCGGGAATCGAACCCGGGTCAACTGCTTGGAAGGCAGCTATGCTTGCCACTATACCACCAATGCACACAACAGCCTCCTTAATCGCACAGCATTTCGAGGGACGGTTCACCTTTCCACACCACCTACTGACATCCAACTACTAAGAAATTGCCCTAAGCCTGGTTTATACTTCTGCGGAGTTTGGAACACGTGGCCTAATCGTGATGTGTTCGACCGTCACAAGAGACGAGATGCCTCTCTACGGTCTGTACTGGCCGGGGATTGAACCCTGTCAACTTTATGGAAAAAAGTAGCCAAAAAAGCATCTAAGATCGCACAACATGTCGAGCCACAGTTCACCTTTTCAAACCCACTTACTGACTTCAGAGCAATGGGACGGCGTTATCACCCTACAAAAGTGGCAGCGGTGGGATTTGAACCCACGCCTCCGGAAAGACTGGAGCCTTAATCCAGCGCCTTGGACCGCTCGGCCACGCTACCAGGTCTTGGCCACCCGAGCTCTTCCCCAAGGTGATCGATCGTCCAGGAGCTCATGTGACATTCTAAATGCCCGGAAGCGGTTGAACGTCACAAGATAAAACACATCTAACAATAGCCCTCCTAAATAGCTCTTACACATGAACTCTATGGCACGTTATTTAACATTACTATTGTTGCACTACCTCCATTCTTATTTATTATTTTGCTCATACTGGTACTATCTGTCCTTGTATTGTTTTTCTGTTTTGTCTTGTTGTTCTATTTGTGATGCTATAGCCTGTATGGAGAACACCAAATCAAATTCCTAGTATCTGTATACATGGCGAAATAAAGTTGAATTGAATCTCTCTCAAGGTTCTGCATTGGCCGGGAATCGAACCCGGGTCAACTGCTTGGAAGGCAGCTATGCTTGCCACTATACCACCAATGCACACAACAGCCTCCTTAATCGCACAGCATTTCGAGGGACGGTTCACCTTTCCACACCACCTACTGACATCCAACTACTAAGAAATTGCCCTAAGCCTGGTTTATACTTCTGCGGAGTTTGGAACACGTGGCCTAATCGTGATGTGTTCGACCGTCACAAGAGACGAGATGCCTCTCTACGGTCTGTACTGGCCGGGGATTGAACCCTGTCAACTTTATGGAAAAAAGTAGCCAAAAAAGCATCTAAGATCGCACAACATGTCGAGCCACAGTTCACCTTTTCAAACCCACTTACTGACTTCAGAGCAATGGGACGGCGTTATCACCCTACAAAAGTGGCAGCGGTGGGATTTGAACCCACGCCTCCGGAGAGACTGGAGCCTTAATCCAGCGCCTTGGACCGCTCGGCCACGCTACCCCGCTGGCAGGTCTTGGCCACCCGAGCTCTTCCCCAAGCTGATCGATCGTCCAGGAGCTCATGTGACATTCTAAATGCCCGGAAGCGGTTGAACGTCACAAGATAAAACACATCTAACAATAGCCCTCCTAAATAGCTCTTACACATGAACTCTATGGCACGTTATTTAACATTACTATTGTTGCACTACCTCCATTCTTATTTATTATTTTGCTCATACTGGTACTATCTGTCCTTGTATTGTTTTTCTGTTTTGTCTTGTTGTTCTATTTGTGATGCTATAGCCTGTATGGAGAACACCAAATCAAATTCCTAGTATCTGTATACATGGCGAAATAAAGTTGAATTGAATCTCTCTCAAGGTGCTGCATTGGCCGGGAATCGAACCCCGGTCAACTGCTTGGAAGGCAGCTATGCTTGCCACTATACCACCAATGCACACAACAGCCTCCTTGATCGCACAGCATTTCGAGGGACGGTTCACCTTTCCACACCACCTACTGACATCCAACTACTAAGAAATTGCCCTAAGCCTGGTTTATACTTCTGCGGAGTTTGGAACACGTGGCCTAATCGTGATGTGTTCGACCGTCACAAGAGACGAGATGCCTCTCTACGGTCTGTACTGGCCGGGGATTGAACCCTGTCAACTTTATGGAAAAAAGTAGCCAAAAAAGCATCTAAGATCGCACAACATGTCGAGCCACAGTTCACCTTTTCAAACCCACTTACTGACTTCAGAGCAATGGGACGGCGTTATCACCCTACAAAAGTGGCAGCGGTGGGATTTGAACCCACGCCTCCGGAGAGACTGGAGCCTTAATCCAGCGCCTTGGACCGCTCGGCCACGCTACCCAGCTGGCAGGTCTTGGCCACCCGAGCTCTTCCCCAAGCTGATCGATCGTCCAGGAGCTCATGTGACATTCTAAATGCCCGGAAGCGGTTGAACGTCACAAGATAAAACACATCTAACAATAGCCCTCCTAAATAGATCTTACACATGAACTCTATGGCACGTTATTTAACATTACTATTGTTGCACTACCTCCATTCTTATTTATTATTTTGCTCATACTGGTACTATCTGTCCTTGTATTGTTTTTCTGTTTTGTCTTGTTGTTCTATTTGTGATGCTATAGCCTGTATGGAGAACACCAAATCAAATTCCTAGTATCTGTATACATGGCGAAATAAAGTTGAATTGAATCTCTGTCAAGGTTCTGCATTGGCCGGGAATCGAACCCGGGTCAACTGCTTGGAAGGCAGCTATGCTTGCCACTATACCACCAATGCACACAACAGCCTCCTTAATCGCACAGCATTTCGAGGGACGGTTCACCTTTCCACACCACCTACTGACATCCAACTACTAAGAAATTGCCCTAAGCCTGGTTTATACTTCTGCGGAGTTTGGAACACGTGGCCTAATCGTGATGTGTTCGACCGTCACAAGAGACGAGATGCCTCTCTACGGTCTGTACTGGCCGGGGATTGAACCCTGTCAACTTTATGGAAAAAAGTAGCCAAAAAAGCATCTAAGATCGCACAACATGTCGAGCCACAGTTCACCTTTTCAAACCCACTTACTGACTTCAGAGCAATGGGACGGCGTTATCACCCTACAAAAGTGGCAGCGGTGGGATTTGAACCCACGCCTCCGGAGAGACTGGAGCCTTAATCCAGCGCCTTGGACCGCTCGGCCACGCTACCCCGCTGGCAGGTCTTGGCCACCCGAGCTCTTCCCCAAGCTGATCGATCGTCCAGG
This sequence comes from Osmerus eperlanus, assembly GCF_963692335.1. Lineage (NCBI taxonomy): Eukaryota > Metazoa > Chordata > Actinopteri > Osmeriformes > Osmeridae > Osmerus > Osmerus eperlanus. The sequence goes on from NC_085025.1 coordinate 20,673,529, forward strand.
AGCTCATGTGACATTCTAAATGCCCGGAAGCGGTTGAACGTCACAAGATAAAACACATCTAACAATAGCCCTCCTAAATAGCTCTTACACATGAACTCTATGGCACGTTATTTAACATTACTATTGTTGCACTACCTCCATTCTTATTTATTATTTTGCTCATACTGGTACTATCTGTCCTTGTATTGTTTTTCTGTTTTGTCTTGTTGTTCTATTTGTGATGCTATAGCCTGTATGGAGAACACCAAATCAAATTCCTAGTATCTGTATACATGGCGAAATAAAGTTGAATTGAATCTCTCTCAAGGTGCTGCATTGGCCGGGAATCGAACCCCGGTCAACTGCTTGGAAGGCAGCTATGCTTGCCACTATACCACCAATGCACACAACAGCCTCCTTGATCGCACAGCATTTCGAGGGACGGTTCACCTTTCCACACCACCTACTGACATCCAACTACTAAGAAATTGCCCTAAGCCTGGTTTATACTTCTGCGGAGTTTGGAACACGTGGCCTAATCGTGATGTGTTCGACCGTCACAAGAGACGAGATGCCTCTCTACGGTCTGTACTGGCCGGGGATTGAACCCTGTCAACTTTATGGAAAAAAGTAGCCAAAAAAGCATCTAAGATCGCACAACATGTCGAGCCACAGTTCACCTTTTCAAACCCACTTACTGACTTCAGAGCAATGGGACGGCGTTATCACCCTACAAAAGTGGCAGCGGTGGGATTTGAACCCACGCCTCCGGAGAGACTGGAGCCTTAATCCAGCGCCTTGGACCGCTCGGCCACGCTACCCAGCTGGCAGGTCTTGGCCACCCGAGCTCTTCCCCAAGCTGATCGATCGTCCAGGAGCTCATGTGACATTCTAAATGCCCGGAAGCGGTTGAACGTCACAAGATAAAACACATCTAACAATAGCCCTCCTAAATAGATCTTACACATGAACTCTATGGCACGTTATTTAACATTACTATTGTTGCACTACCTCCATTCTTATTTATTATTTTGCTCATACTGGTACTATCTGTCCTTGTATTGTTTTTCTGTTTTGTCTTGTTGTTCTATTTGTGATGCTATAGCCTGTATGGAGAACACCAAATCAAATTCCTAGTATCTGTATACATGGCGAAATAAAGTTGAATTGAATCTCTGTCAAGGTTCTGCATTGGCCGGGAATCGAACCCGGGTCAACTGCTTGGAAGGCAGCTATGCTTGCCACTATACCACCAATGCACACAACAGCCTCCTTAATCGCACAGCATTTCGAGGGACGGTTCACCTTTCCACACCACCTACTGACATCCAACTACTAAGAAATTGCCCTAAGCCTGGTTTATACTTCTGCGGAGTTTGGAACACGTGGCCTAATCGTGATGTGTTCGACCGTCACAAGAGACGAGATGCCTCTCTACGGTCTGTACTGGCCGGGGATTGAACCCTGTCAACTTTATGGAAAAAAGTAGCCAAAAAAGCATCTAAGATCGCACAACATGTCGAGCCACAGTTCACCTTTTCAAACCCACTTACTGACTTCAGAGCAATGGGACGGCGTTATCACCCTACAAAAGTGGCAGCGGTGGGATTTGAACCCACGCCTCCGGAGAGACTGGAGCCTTAATCCAGCGCCTTGGACCGCTCGGCCACGCTACCCCGCTGGCAGGTCTTGGCCACCCGAGCTCTTCCCCAAGCTGATCGATCGTCCAGGAGCTCATGTGACATTCTAAATGCCCGGAAGCGGTTGAACGTCACAAGATAAAACACATCTAACAATAGCCCTCCTAAATAGCTCTTACACATGAACTCTATGGCACGTTATTTAACATTACTATTGTTGCACTACCTCCATTCTTATTTATTATTTTGCTCATACTGGTACTATCTGTCCTTGTATTGTTTTTCTGTTTTGTCTTGTTGTTCTATTTGTGATGCTATAGCCTGTATGGAGAACACCAAATCAAATTCCTAGTATCTGTATACATGGCGAAATAAAGTTGAATTGAATCTCTCTCAAGGTTCTGCATTGGCCGGGAATCGAACCCGGGTCAACTGCTTGGAAGGCAGCTATGCTTGCCACTATACCACCAATGCACACAACAGCCTCCTTAATCGCACAGCATTTCGAGGGACGGTTCACCTTTCCACACCACCTACTGATATCCAACTACTAAGAAATTGCCCTAAGCCTGGTTTATACTTCTGCGGAGTTTGGAACACGTGGCCTAATCGTGATGTGTTCGACCGTCACAAGAGACGAGATGCCTCTCTACGGTCTGTACTGGCCGGGGATTGAACCCTGTCAACTTTATGGAAAAAAGTAGCCAAAAAAGCATCTAAGATCGCACAACATGTCGAGCCACAGTTCACCTTTTCAAACCCACTTACTGACTTCAGAGCAAAGGGACGGCGTTATCACCCTACAAAAGTGGCAGCGGTGGGATTTGAACCCACGCCTCCGGAGAGACTGGAGCCTTAATCCAGCGCCTTGGACCGCTCGGCCACGCTACCCCGCTGTCAGGTCTTGGCCACCCGAGCTCTTCCCCAAGCTGATCGATCGTCCAGGAGCTCATGTGACATTCTAAATGCCCGGAAGCGGTTGAACGTCACAAGATGAAACACATCTAACAATAGCCCTCCTAAATAGCTCTTACACATGAACTCTATGGCACGTTATTTAACATTACTATTGTTGCACTACCTCTATTCTTATTTATTATTTTGCTCATACTGGTACTATCTGTCCTTGTATTGTTTTTCTGTTTTGTCTTGTTGTTCTATTTGTGATACTATAGCCTGTATGGAGAACACCAAATCAAATTCCTAGTATCTGTATACATGGCGAAATAAAGTTGAATTGAATCTCTCTCAAGGTTCTGCATTGGCCGGGAATCGAACCCTGGTCAACTGCTTGGAAGGCAGCTATGCTTGCCACTATACCACCAATGCACACAACAGCCTCCTTAATCGCACAGCATTTCGAGGGACGGTTCACCTTTCCACACCACCTACTGACATCCAACTACTAAGAAATTGCCCTAAGCCTGGTTTATACTTCTGCGGAGTTTGGAACACGTGGCCTAATCGTGATGTGTTCTACCGTCACAAGAGACGAGATGCCTCTCTACGGTCTGTACTGGCCGGGGATTGAACCCTGTCAACTTTATGGAAAAAAGTAGCCAAAAAAGCATCTAAGATCGCACAACATGTCGAGCCACAGTTCACCTTTTCAAACCCACTTACTGACTTCAGAGCAATGGGACGGCGTTATCACCCTACAAAAGTGGCAGCGGTGGGATTTGAACCCACGCCTCCGGAGAGACTGGAGCCTTAATCCAGCACCTTGGACCGCTCGGCCACGCTACCCCGCTGGCAGGTCTTGGCCACCCGAGCTCTTCCCCAAGCTGATCGATCGTCCAGGAGCTCATGTGACATTCTAAATGCCCGGAAGCGGTTGAACGTCACAAGATAAAACACATCTAAAAATAGCCCTCCTAAATAGCTCTTACACATGAACTCTATGGCACGTTATTTAACATTACTATTGTTGCACTACCTCCATTCTTATTTATTATTTTGCTCATACTGGTACTATCTGTCCTTGTATTGTTTTTCTGTTTTGTCTTGTTGTTCTATTTGTGATGCTATAGCCTGTATGGAGAACACCAAATCAAATTCCTAGTATCTGTATACATGGTGAAATAAAGTTGAATTGAATCTCTCTCAAGGTTCTGCATTGGCCGGGAATCGAACCCGGGTCAACTGCTTGGAAGGCAGCTATGCTTGCCACTATACCACCAATGCACACAACAGCCTCCTTAATCGCACAGCATTTCGAGGGACGGTTCACCTTTCCACACCACCTACTGACATCCAACTACTAAGAAATTGCCCTAAGCCTGGTTTATACTTCTGCGGAGTTTGGAACACGTGGCCTAATCGTGATGTGTTCGACCGTCACAAGAGACGAGATGCCTCTCTACGGTCTGTACTGGCCGGGGATTGAACCCTGTCAACTTTATGGAAAAAAGTAGCCAAAAAAGCATCTAAGATCGCACAACATGTCGAGCCACAGTTCACCTTTTCAAACCCACTTACTGACTTCAGAGCAATGGGACGGTGTTATCACCCTACAAAAGTGGCAGCGGTGGGATTTGAACCCACGCCTCCGGAGAGACTGGAGCCTTAATCCAGCGCCTTGGACCGCTCGGCCACGCTACCCCGCTGGCAGGTCTTGGCCACCCGAGCTCTTCCCCAAGCTGATCGATCGTCCAGGAGCTCATGTGACATTCTAAATGCCCGGAAGCGGTTGAACGTCACAAGATAAAACACATCTAAAAATAGCCCTCCTAAATAGCTCTTACACATGAACTCTATGGCACGTTATTTAACATTACTATTGTTGCACTACCTCCATTCTTATTTATTATTTTGCTCATACTGGTACTATCTGTCCTTGTATTGTTTTTCTGTTTTGTCTTGTTGTTCTATTTGTGATGCTATAGCCTGTATGGAGAACACCAAATCAAATTCCTAGTATCTGTATACATGGTGAAATAAAGTTGAATTGAATCTCTCTCAAGGTTCTGCATTGGCCGGGAATCGAACCCGGGTCAACTGCTTGGAAGGCAGCTATGCTTGCCACTATACCACCAATGCACACAACAGCCTCCTTAATCGCACAGCATTTCGAGGGACGGTTCACCTTTCCACACCACCTACTGACATCCAACTACTAAGAAATTGCCCTAAGCCTGGTTTATACTTCTGCGGAGTTTGGAACACGTGGCCTAATCGTGATGTGTTCGACCGTCACAAGAGACGAGATGCCTCTCTACGGTCTGTACTGGCCGGGGATTGAACCCTGTCAACTTTATGGAAAAAAGTAGCCAAAAAAGCATCTAAGATCGCACAACATGTCGAGCCACAGTTCACCTTTTCAAACCCACTTACTGACTTCAGAGCAATGGGACGGCGTTATCACCCTACAAAAGTGGCAGCGGTGGGATTTGAACCCACGCCTCCGGAGAGACTGGAGCCTTAATCCAGCGCCTTGGACCCCTGGCCACGCTACCAGGTCTTGGCCACCCGAGCTCTTCCCCAAGCTGATCGATCGTCCAGGAGCTCATGTGACATTCTAAATGCCCGGAAGCGGTTGAACGTCACAAGATAAAACACATCTAACAATAGCCCTCCTAAATAGCTCTTACACATGAACTCTATGGCACGTTATTTAACATTACTATTGTTGCACTACCTCCATTCTTATTTATTATTTTGCTCATACTGGTACTATCTGTCCTTGTATTGTTTTTCTGTTTTGTCTTGTTGTTCTATTTGTGATGCTATAGCCTGTATGGAGAAAACCAAATCAAATTCCTAGTATCTGTATACATGGCGAAATAAAGTTGAATTGAATCTCTCTCAAGGTTCTGCATTGGCCGGGAATCGAACCCGGGTCAACTGCTTGGAAGGCAGCTATGCTTGCCACTATACCACCAATGCACACAACAGCCTCCTTAATCGCACAGCATTTCGAGGGACGGTTCACCTTTCCACACCACCTACTGACATCCAACTACTAAGAAATTGCCCTAAGCCTGGTTTATACTTCTGCGGAGTTTGGAACACGTGGCCTAATCGTGATGTGTTCGACCGTCACAAGAGACGAGATGCCTCTCTACGGTCTGTACTGGCCGGGGATTGAACCCTGTCAACTTTATGGAAAAAAGTAGCCAAAAAAGCATCTAAGATCGCACAACATGTCGAGCCACAGTTCACCTTTTCAAACCCACTTACTGACTTCAGAGCAATGGGACGGCGTTATCACCCTACAAAAGTGGCAGCGGTGGGATTTGAACCCACGCCTCCGGAGAGACTGGAGCCTTAATCCAGCGCCTTGGACCGCTCGGCCACGCTACCCCGCTGGCAGGTCTTGGCCACCCGAGCTCTTCCCCAAGCTGATCGATCGTCCAGGAGCTCATGTGACATTCTAAATGCCCGGAAGCGGTTGAACGTCACAAGATAAAACACATCTAACAATAGCCCTCCTAAATAGCTCTTACACATGAACTCTATGGCACGTTATTTAACATTACTATTGTTGCACTACCTCCATTCTTATTTATTATTTTGCTCATACTGGTACTATCTGTCCTTGTATTGTTTTTCTGTTTTGTCTTGTTGTTCTATTTGTGATGCTATAGCCTGTATGGAGAACACCAAATCAAATTCCTAGTATCTGTATACATGGTGAAATAAAGTTGAATTGAATCTCTCTCAAGGTTCTGCATTGGCCGGGAATCGAACCCAGGTCAACTGCTTGGAAGGCAGCTATGCTTGCCACTATACCACCAATGCACACAACAGCCTCCTTAATCGCACAGCATTTCGAGGGACGGTTCACCTTTCCACACCACCTACTGACATCCAACTACTAAGAAATTGCCCTAAGCCTGGTTTATACTTCTGCGGAGTTTGGAACACGTGGCCTAATCGTGATGTGTTCGACCGTCACAAGAGACGAGATGCCTCTCTACGGTCTGTACTGGCCGGGGATTGAACCCTGTCAACTTTATGGAAAAAAGTAGCCAAAAAAGCATCTAAGATCGCACAACATGTCGAGCCACAGTTCACCTTTTCAAACCCACTTACTGACTTCAGAGCAATGGGACGGCGTTATCACCCTACAAAAGTGGCAGCGGTGGGATTTGAACCCACGCCTCCGGAGAGACTGGAGCCTTAATCCAGCGCCTTGGACCGCTCGGCCACGCTACCCCGCTGGCAGGTCTTGGCCACCCGAGCTCTTCCCCAAGCTGATCGATCGTCCAGGAGCTCATGTGACATTCTAAATGCCCGGAAGCGGTTGAACGTCACAAGATAAAACACATCTAAAAATAGCCCTCCTAAATAGCTCTTACACATGAACTCTATGGCACGTTATTTAACATTACTATTGTTGCACTACCTCCATTCTTATTTATTATTTTGCTCATACTGGTACTATCTGTCCTTGTATTGTTTTTCTGTTTTGTCTTGTTGTTCTATTTGTGATGCTATAGCCTGTATGGAGAACACCAAATCAAATTCCTAGTATCTGTATACATGGCGAAATAAAGTTGAATTGAATCTCTCTCAAGGTTCTGCATTGGCCGGGAATCGAACCCGGGTCAACTGCTTGGAAGGCAGCTATGCTTGCCACTATACCACCAATGCACACAACAGCCTCCTTAATCGCACAGCATTTCGAGGGACGGTTCACCTTTCCACACCACCTACTGACATCCAACTACTAAGAAATTGCCCTAAGCCTGGTTTATACTTCTGCGGAGTTTGGAACACGTGGCCTAATCGTGATGTGTTCGACCGTCACAAGAGACGAGATGCCTCTCTACGGTCTGTACTGGCCGGGGATTGAACCCTGTCAACTTTATGGAAAAAAGTAGCCAAAAAAGCATCTAAGATCGCACAACATGTCGAGCCACAGTTCACCTTTTCAAACCCACTTACTGACTTCAGAGCAATGGGACGGCGTTATCACCCTACAAAAGTGGCAGCGGTGGGATTTGAACCCACGCCTCCGGAGAGACTGGAGCCTTAATCCAGCGCCTTGGACCGCTCGGCCACGCTACCAGGTCTTGGCCACACGAGCTCTTCCCCAAGCTGATCGATCGTCCAGGAGCTCATGTGACATTCTAAATGCCCGGAAGCGGTTGAACGTCACAAGATAAAACACATCTAACAATAGCCCTCCTAAATAGCTCTTACACATGAACTCTATGGCACGTTATTTAACATTACTATTGTTGCACTACCTCCATTCTTATTTATTATTTTGCTCATACTGGTACTATCTGTCCTTGTATTGTTTTTCTGTTTTGTCTTGTTGTTCTATTTGTGATGCTATAGCCTGTATGGAGAACACCAAATCAAATTCCTAGTATCTGTATACATGGTGAAATAAAGTTGAATTGAATCTCTCTCAAGGTTCTGCATTGGCCGGGAATCGAACCCAGGTCAACTGCTTGGAAGGCAGCTATGCTTGCCACTATACCACCAATGCACACAACAGCCTCCTTAATCGCACAGCATTTCGAGGGACGGTTCACCTTTCCACACCACCTACTGACATCCAACTACTAAGAAATTGCCCTAAGCCTGGTTTATACTTCTGCGGAGTTTGGAACACGTGGCCTAATCGTGATGTGTTCGACCGTCACAAGAGACGAGATGCCTCTCTACGGTCTGTACTGGCCGGGGATTGAACCCTGTCAACTTTATGGAAAAAAGTAGCCAAAAAAGCATCTAAGATCGCACAACATGTCGAGCCACAGTTCACCTTTTCAAACCCACTTACTGACTTCAGAGCAATGGGACGGCGTTATCACCCTACAAAAGTGGCAGCGGTGGGATTTGAACCCACGCCTCCGGAGAGACTGGAGCCTTAATCCAGCGCCTTGGACCGCTCGGCCACGCTACCCCGCTGGCAGGTCTTGGCCACCCGAGCTCTTCCCCAAGCTGATCGATCGTCCAGGAGCTCGTGTGACATTCTAAATGCCCGGAAGCGGTTGAACGTCACAAGATAAAACACATCTAAAAATAGCCCTCCTAAATAGCTCTTACACATGAACTCTATGGCACGTTATTTAACATTACTATTGTTGCACTACCTCCATTCTTATTTATTATTTTGCTCATACTGGTACTATCTGTCCTTGTATTGTTTTTCTGTTTTGTCTTGTTGTTCTATTTGTGATGCTATAGCCTGTATGGAGAACACCAAATCAAATTCCTAGTATCTGTATACATGGCGAAATAAAGTTGAATTGAATCTCTCTCAAGGTTCTGCATTGGCCGGGAATCGAACCCGGGTCAACTGCTTGGAAGGCAGCTATGCTTGCCACTATACCACCAATGCACACAACAGCCTCCTTAATCGCACAGCATTTCGAGGGACGGTTCACCTTTCCACACCACCTACTGACATCCAACTACTAAGAAATTGCCCTAAGCCTGGTTTATACTTCTGCGGAGTTTGGAACACGTGGCCTAATCGTGATGTGTTCGACCGTCACAAGAGACGAGATGCCTCTCTACGGTCTGTACTGGCCGGGGATTGAACCCTGTCAACTTTATGGAAAAAAGTAGCCAAAAAAGCATCTAAGATCACACAACATGTCGAGCCACAGTTCACCTTTTCAAACCCACTTACTGACTTCAGAGCAATGGGACGGCGTTATCACCCTACAAAAGTGGCAGCGGTGGGATTTGAACCCACGCCTCCGGAGAGACTGGAGCCTTAATCCAGCGCCTTGGACCGCTCGGCCACGCTACCCCGCTGGCAGGTCTTGGCCACACGAGCTCTTCCCCAAGCTGATCGATCGTCCAGGAGCTCATGTGACATTCTAAATGCCCGGAAGCGGTTGAACGTCACAAGATAAAACACATCTAAAAATAGCCCTCCTAAATAGCTCTTACACATGAACTCTATGGCACGTTATTTAACATTACTATTGTTGCACTACCTCCATTCTTATTTATTATTTTGCTCATACTGGTACTATCTGTCCTTGTATTGTTTTTCTGTTTTGTCTTGTTGTTCTATTTGTGATGCTATAGCCTGTATGGAGAACACCAAATCAAATTCCTAGTATCTGTATACATGGCGAAATAAAGTTGAATTGAATCTCTCTCAAGGTTCTGCATTGGCCGGGAATCGAACCCGGGTCAACTGCTTGGAAGGCAGCTATGCTTGCCACTATACCACCAATGCACACAACAGCCTCCTTAATCGCACAGCATTTCGAGGGACGGTTCACCTTTCCACACCACCTACTGACATCCAACTACTAAGAAATTGCCCTAAGCCTGGTTTATACTTCTGCGGAGTTTGGAACACGTGGCCTAATCGTGATGTGTTCGACCGTCACAAGAGACGAGATGCCTCTCTACGGTCTGTACTGGCCGGGGATTGAACCCTGTCAACTTTATGGAAAAAAGTAGCCAAAAAAGCATCTAAGATCGCACAACATGTCGAGCCACAGTTCACCTTTTCAAACCCACTTACTGACTTCAGAGCAATGGGACGGCGTTATCACCCTACAAAAGTGGCAGCGGTGGGATTTGAACCCACGCCTCCGGAGAGACTGGAGCCTTAATCCAGCGCCTTGGACCGCTCGGCCACGCTACCAGGTCTTGGCCACCCGAGCTCTTCCCCAAGCTGATCGATCGTCCAGGAGCTCATGTGACATTCTAAATGCCCGGAAGCGGTTGAACGTCACAAGATAAAACACATCTAAAAATAGCCCTCCTAAATAGCTCTTACACATGAACTCTATGGCACGTTATTTAACATTACTATTGTTGCACTACCTCCATTCTTATTTATTATTTTGCTCATACTGGTACTATCTGTCCTTGTATTGTTTTTCTGTTTTGTCTTGTTGTTCTATTTGTGATGCTATAGCCTGTATGGAGAACACCAAATCAAATTCCTAGTATCTGTATACATGGTGAAATAAAGTTGAATTGAATCTCTCTCAAGGTTCTGCATTGGCCGGGAATAGAACCCGGGTCAACTGCTTGGAAGGCAGCTATGCTTGCCACTATACCACCAATGCACACAACAGCCTCCTTAATCGCACAGCATTTCGAGGGACGGTTCACCTTTCCACACCACCTACTGACATCCAACTACTAAGAAATTGCCCTAAGCCTGGTTTATACTTCTGCGGAGTTTGGAACACGTGGCCTAATCGTGATGTGTTCGACCGTCACAAGAGACGAGATGCCTCTCTACGGTCTGTACTGGCCGGGGATTGAACCCTGTCAACTTTATGGAAAAAAGTAGCCAAAAAAGCATCTAAGATCGCACAACATGTCGAGCCACAGTTCACCTTTTCAAACCCACTTACTGACTTCAGAGCAATGGGACGGCGTTATCACCCTACAAAAGTGGCAGCGGTGGGATTTGAACCCACGCCTCCGGAGAGACTGGAGCCTTAATCCAGCGCCTTGGACCCCTGGCCACGCTACCAGGTCTTGGCCACCCGAGCTCTTCCCCAAGCTGATCGATCGTCCAGGAGCTCATGTGACATTCTAAATGCCCGGAAGCGGTTGAACGTCACAAGATAAAACACATCTAACAATAGCCCTCCTAAATAGCTCTTACACATGAACTCTATGGCACGTTATTTAACATTACTATTGTTGCACTACCTCCATTCTTATTTATTATTTTGCTCATACTGGTACTATCTGTCCTTGTATTGTTTTTCTGTTTTGTCTTGTTGTTCTATTTGTGATGCTATAGCCTGTATGGAGAAAACCAAATCAAATTCCTAGTATCTGTATACATGGCGAAATAAAGTTGAATTGAATCTATCTCAAGGTTCTGCATTGGCCGGGAATCGAACCCGGGTCAACTGCTTGGAAGGCAGCTATGCTTGCCACTATACCACCAATGCACACAACAGCCTCCTTAATCGCACAGCATTTCGAGGGACGGTTCACCTTTCCACACCACCTACTGACATCCAACTACTAAGAAATTGCCCTAAGCCTGGTTTATACTTCTGCGGAGTTTGGAACACGTGGCCTAATCGTGATGTGTTCGACCGTCACAAGAGACGAGATGCCTCTCTACGGTCTGTACTGGCCGGGGATTGAACCCTGTCAACTTTATGGAAAAAAGTAGCCAAAAAAGCATCTAAGATCGCACAACATGTCGAGCCACAGTTCACCTTTTCAAACCCACTTACTGACTTCAGAGCAATGGGACGGCGTTATCACCCTACAAAAGTGGCAGCGGTGGGATTTGAACCCACGCCTCCGGAGAGACTGGAGCCTTAATCCAGCGCCTTGGACCGCTCGGCCACGCTACCCCGCTGGCAGGTCTTGGCCACCCGAGCTCTTCCCCAAGCTGATCGATCGTCCAGGAGCTCATGTGACATTCTAAATGCCCGGAAGCGGTTGAACGTCACAAGATAAAACACATCTAACAATAGCCCTCCTAAATAGCTCTTACACATGAACTCTATGGCACGTTATTTAACATTACTATTGTTGCACTACCTCCTTTCTTATTTATTATTTTGCTCATACTGGTACTATCTGTCCTTGTATTGTTTTTCTGTTTTGTCTTGTTGTTCTATTTGTGATGTTATAGCCTGTATGGAGAACACCAAATCAAATTCCTAGTATCTGTATACATGGCGAAATAAAGTTGAATTGAATCTCTCTCAAGGTTCTGCATTGGCCGGGAATCGAACCCAGGTCAACTGCTTGGAAGGCAGCTATGCTTGCCACTATACCACCAATGCACACAACAGCCTCCTTAATCGCACAGCATTTCGAGGGACCGTTCACCTTTCCACACCACCTACTGACATCCAACTACTAAGAAATTGCCCTAAGCCTGGTTTATACTTCTGCGGAGTTTGGAACACGTGGCCTAATCGTGATGTGTTCGACCGTCACAAGAGACGAGATGCCTCTCTACGGTCTGTACTGGCCGGGGATTGAACCCTGTCAACTTTATGGAAAAAAGTAGCCAAAAAATCATCTAAGATCGCACAACATGTCGAGTCACAGTTCACCTTTTCAAACCCACTTGCTGACTTCAGAGCAATGGGACGGCATTATCACCCTACAAAAGTGGCAGCGGTGGGATTTGAACCCACGCCTCCGGAGAGACTGGAGCCTTAGTCCAGCGCCTTGGACCCCTCGGCCACGCTACCCCGCTGTCAGGTCTTGGCCACCCGAGCTCTTCCCCAAGCTGATCGATCGTCCAGGAGCTCATGTGACATTCTAAATGCCCGGAAGCGGTTGAACGTCACAAGATAAAACACATCTAACAATAGCCCTCCTAAATAGCTCTTACACATGAACTCTATGGCACGTTATTTAACATTACTATTGTTGCACTACCTCCATTCTTATTTATTATTTTGCTCATACTGGTACTATCTGTCCTTGTATTGTTTTTCTGTTTTGTCTTGTTGTTCTATTTGTGATGCTATAGCCTGTATGGAGAACACCAAATCAAATTCCTAGTATCTGTATACATGGCGAAATAAAGTTGAATTGAATCTCTCTCAAGGTTCTGCATTGGCCGGGAATCGAACCCGGGTCAACTGCTTGGAAGGCAGCTATGCTTGCCACTATACCACCAATGCACACAACAGCCTCCTTAATCGCACAGCATTTCGAGGGACGGTTCACCTTTCCACACCACCTACTGACATCCAACTACTAAGAAATTGCCCTAAGCCTGGTTTATACTTCTGCGGAGTTTGGAACACGTGGCCTAATCGTGATGTGTTCGACCGTCACAAGAGACGAGATGCCTCTCTACGGTCTGTACTGGCCGGGGATTGAACCCTGTCAACTTTATGGAAAAAAGTAGCCAAAAAAGCATCTAAGATCGCACAACATGTCGAGCCACAGTTCACCTTTTCAAACCCACTTACTGACTTCAGAGCAATGGGACGGCGTTATCACCCTACAAAAGTGGCAGCGGTGGGATTTGAACCCACGCCTCCGGAGAGACTGGAGCCTTAATCCAGCGCCTTGGACCGCTCGGCCACGCTACCAGGTCTTGGCCACACGAGCTCTTCCCCAAGCTGATCGATCGTCCAGGAGCTCATGTGACATTCTAAATGCCCGGAAGCGGTTGAACGTCACAAGATAAAACACATCTAACAATAGCCCTCCTAAATAGCTCTTACACATGAACTCTATGGCACGTTATTTAACATTACTATTGTTGCACTACCTCCATTCTTATTTATTATTTTGCTCATACTGGTACTATCTGTCCTTGTATTGTTTTTCTGTTTTGTCTTGTTGTTCTATTTGTGATGCTATAGCCTGTATGGAGAACACCAAATCAAATTCCTAGTATCTGTATACATGGTGAAATAAAGTTGAATTGAATCTCTCTCAAGGTTCTGCATTGGCCGGGAATCGAACCCAGGTCAACTGCTTGGAAGGCAGCTATGCTTGCCACTATACCACCAATGCACACAACAGCCTCCTTAATCGCACAGCATTTCGAGGGACGGTTCACCTTTCCACACCACCTACTGACATCCAACTACTAAGAAATTGCCCTAAGCCTGGTTTATACTTCTGCGGAGTTTGGAACACGTGGCCTAATCGTGATGTGTTCGACCGTCACAAGAGACGAGATGCCTCTCTACGGTCTGTACTGGCCGGGGATTGAACCCTGTCAACTTTATGGAAAAAAGTAGCCAAAAAATCATCTAAGATCGCACAACATGTCGAGCCACAGTTCACCTTTTCAAACCCACTTACTGACTTCAGAGCAATGGGACGGCGTTATCACCCTACAAAAGTGGCAGCGGTGGGATTTGAACCCACGCCTCCGGAGAGACTGGAGCCTTAATCCAGCGCCTTGGACCGCTCGGCCACGATACCCCGCTGTCAGGTCTTGGCCACCCGAGCTCTTCCCCAAGCTGATCGATCGTCCAGGAGCTCATGTGACATTCTAAATGCCCGGAAGCGGTTGAACGTCACAAGATAAAACACATCTAACAATAGCCCTCCTAAATAGCTCTTACACATGAACTCTATGGCACGTTATTTAACATTACTATTGTTGCACTACCTCCTTTCTTATTTATTATTTTGCTCATACTGGTACTATCTGTCCTTGTATTGTTTTTCTGTTTTGTCTTGTTGTTCTATTTGTGATGCTATAGCCTGTATGGAGAACACCAAATCAAATTCCTAGTATCTGTATACATGGCGAAATAAAGTTGAATTGAATCTCTCTCAAGGTTCTGCATTGGCCGGGAATCGAACCCAGGTCAACTGCTTGGAAGGCAGCTATGCTTGCCACTATACCACCAATGCACACAACAGCCTCCTTAATCGCACAGCATTTCGAGGGACGGTTCACCTTTCCACACCACCTACTGACATCCAACTACTAAGAAATTGCCCTAAGCCTGGTTTATACTTCTGCGGAGTTTGGAACACGTGGCCTAATCGTGATGTGTTCGACCGTCACAAGAGACGAGATGCCTCTCTACGGTCTGTACTGGCCGGGGATTGAACCCTGTCAACTTTATGGAAAAAAGTAGCCAAAAAAGCATCTAAGATCGCACAACATGTCGAGCCACAGTTCACCTTTTCAAACCCACTTACTGACTTCAGAGCAATGGGACGGCGTTATCACCCTACAAAAGTGGCAGCGGTGGGATTTGAACCCACGCCTCCGGAGAGACTGGAGCCTTAATCCAGCGCCTTGGACCGCTCGGCCACGCTACCAGGTCTTGGCCACACGAGCTCTTCCCCAAGCTGATCGATCGTCCAGGAGCTCATGTGACATTCTAAATGCCCGGAAGCGGTTGAACGTCACAAGATAAAACACATCTAACAATAGCCCTCCTAAATAGCTCTTACACATGAACTCTATGGCACGTTATTTAACATTACTATTGTTGCACTACCTCCATTCTTATTTATTATTTTGCTCATACTGGTACTATCTGTCCTTGTATTGTTTTTCTGTTTTGTCTTGTTGTTCTATTTGTGATGCTATAGCCTGTATGGAGAACACCAAATCAAATTCCTAGTATCTGTATACATGGTGAAATAAAGTTGAATTGAATCTCTCTCAAGGTTCTGCATTGGCCGGGAATCGAACCCAGGTCAACTGCTTGGAAGGCAGCTATGCTTGCCACTATACCACCAATGCACACAACAGCCTCCTTAATCGCACAGCATTTCGAGGGACGGTTCACCTTTCCACACCACCTACTGACATCCAACTACTAAGAAATTGCCCTAAGCCTGGTTTATACTTCTGCGGAGTTTGGAACACGTGGCCTAATCGTGATGTGTTCGACCGTCACAAGAGACGAGATGCCTCTCTACGGTCTGTACTGGCCGGGGATTGAACCCTGTCAACTTTATGGAAAAAAGTAGCCAAAAAATCATCTAAGATCGCACAACATGTCGAGCCACAGTTCACCTTTTCAAACCCACTTACTGACTTCAGAGCAATGGGACGGCGTTATCACCCTACAAAAGTGGCAGCGGTGGGATTTGAACCCACGCCTCCGGAGAGACTGGAGCCTTAATCCAGCGCCTTGGACCGCTCGGCCACGATACCCCGCTGTCAGGTCTTGGCCACCCGAGCTCTTCCCCAAGCTGATCGATCGTCCAGGAGCTCATGTGACATTCTAAATGCCCGGAAGCGGTTGAACGTCACAAGATAAAACACATCTAACAATAGCCCTCCTAAATAGCTCTTACACATGAACTCTATGGCACGTTATTTAACATTACTATTGTTGCACTACCTCCATTCTTATTTATTATTTTGCTCATACGGGTACTATCTGTCCTTGTATTGTTTTTCTGTTTTGTCTTGTTGTTCTATTTGTGATGCTATAGCCTGTATGGAGAACACCAAATCAAAATCCTAGTATCTGTATACATGGCGAAATAAAGTTGAATTGAATCTCTCTCAAGGTTCTGCATTGGCCGGGAATCGAACCTGGGTCAACTGCTTGGAAGGCAGCTATGCTTGCCACTATACCACCAATGCACACAACAGCCTCCTTAATCGCACAGCATTTCGAGGGACGGTTCACCTTTCCACACCACCTACTGACATCCAACTACTAAGAAATTGCCCTAAGCCTGGTTTATACTTCTGCGGAGTTTGGAACACGTGGCCTAATCGTGATGTGTTCGACCGTCACAAGAGACGAGATGCCTCTCTACGGTCTGTACTGGCCGGGGATTGAACCCTGTCAACTTTATGGAAAAAAGTAGCCAAAAAATCATCTAAGATGGCACAACATGTCGAGCCACAGTTCACCTTTTCAAACCCACTTACTGACTTCAGAGCAATGGGACGGCGTTATCACCCTACAAAAGTGGCAGCGGTGGGATTTGAACCCACGCCTCCGGAGAGACTGGAGCCTTAATCCAGCGCCTTGGACCGCTCGGCCACGCTACCCCGCTGTCAGGTCTTGGCCACCCGAGCTCTTCCCCAAGCTGATCGATCGTCCAGGAGCTCATGTGACATTCTAAATGCCCGGAAGCGGTTGAACGTCACAAGATAAAACACATCTAACAATAGCCCTCCTAAATAGCTCTTACACATGAACTCAATGGCACGTTATTTAACATTACTATTGTTGCACTACCTCTATTCTTATTTATTATTTTGCTCATACTGGTACTATCTGTCCTTGTATTGTTTTTCTGTTTTGTCTTGTTGTTCTATTTGTGATACTATAGCCTGTATGGAGAACACCAAATCAAATTCCTAGTATCTGTATACATGGCGAAATAAAGTTGAATTGAATCTCTCTCAAGGTTCTGCATTGGCCGGGAATCGAACCCGGGTCAACTGCTTGGAAGGCAGCTATGCTTGCCACTATACCACCAATGCACACAACAGTCTCCTTAATCGCACAGCATTTCGAGGGACGGTTCACCTTTCCACACCACCTACTGACATCCAACTACTAAGAAATTGCCCTAAGCCTGGTTTATACTTCTGCGGAGTTTGGAACACGTGGCCTAATCGTGATGTGTTCGACCGTCACAAGAGACGAGATGCCTCTCTACGGTCTGTACTGGCCGGGGATTGAACCCTGTCAACTTTATGGAAAAAAGTAGCCAAAAAAGCATCTAAGATCGCACAACATGTCGAGCCACAGTTCACCTTTTCAAACCCACTTACTGACTTCAGAGCAATGGGACGGCGTTATCACCCTACAAAAGTGGCAGCGGTGGGATTTTAACCCACGCCTCCGGAGAGACTGGAGCCTTAATCCAGCGCCTTGGACCGCTCGGCCACGCTACCAGGTCTTGGCCACCCGAGCTCTTCCCCAAGCTGATCGATCGTCCAGGAGCTCATGTGACATTCTAAATGCCCGGAAGCGGTTGAACGTCACAAGATAAAACACATCTAACAATAGCCCTCCTAAATAGCTCTTACACATGAACTCTATGGCACGTTATTTAACATTACTATTGTTGCACTACCTCCATTCTTATTTATTATTTTGCTCATACTGGTACTATCTGTCCTTGTATTGTTTTTCTGTTTTGTCTTGTTGTTCTATTTGTGATGCTATAGCCTGTATGGAGAAAACCAAATCAAATTCCTAGTATCTGTATACATGGCGAAATAAAGTTGAATTGAATCTCTCTCAAGGTTCTGCATTGGCCGGGAATCGAACCCGGGTCAACTGCTTGGAAGGCAGCTATGCTTGCCACTATACCACCAATGCACACAACAGCCTCCTTAATCGCACAGCATTTCGAGGGACGGTTCACCTTTCCACACCACCTACTGACATCCAACTACTAAGAAATTGCCCTAAGCCTGGTTTATACTTCTGCGGAGTTTGGAACACGTGGCCTAATCGTGATGTGTTCGACCGTCACAAGAGACGAGATGCCTCTCTACGGTCTGTACTGGCCGGGGATTGAACCCTGTCAACTTTATGGAAAAAAGTAGCCAAAAAAGCATCTAAGATCACACAACATGTCGAGCCACAGTTCACCTTTTCAAACCCACTTACTGACTTCAGAGCAATGGGACGGCGTTATCACCCTACAAAAGTGGCAGCGGTGGGATTTGAACCCACGCCTCCGGAGAGACTGGAGCCTTAATCCAGCGCCTTGGACCGCTCGGCCACGCTACCCCGCTGGCAGGTCTTGGCCACCCGAGCTCTTCCCCAAGCTGATCGATCGTCCAGGAGCTCATGTGACATTCTAAATGCCCGGAAGCGGTTGAACGTCACAAGATAAAACACATCTAAAAATAGCCCTCCTAAATAGCTCTTACACATGAACTCTATGGCACGTTATTTAACATTACTATTGTTGCACTACCTCCATTCTTATTTATTATTTTGCTCATACTGGTACTATCTGTCCTTGTATTGTTTTTCTGTTTTGTCTTGTTGTTCTATTTGTGATGCTATAGCCTGTATGGAGAACACCAAATCAAATTCCTAGTATCTGTATACATGGCGAAATAAAGTTGAATTGAATCTCTCTCAAGGTTCTGCATTGGCCGGGAATCGAACCCGGGTCAACTGCTTGGAAGGCAGCTATGCTTGCCACTATACCACCAATGCACACAACAGCCTCCTTAATCGCACAGCATTTCGAGGGACGGTTCACCTTTCCACACCACCTACTGACATCCAACTACTAAGAAATTGCCCTAAGCCTGGTTTATACTTCTGCGGAGTTTGGAACACGTGGCCTAATCGTGATGTGTTCGACCGTCACAAGAGACGAGATGCCTCTCTACGGTCTGTACTGGCCGGGGATTGAACCCTGTCAACTTTATGGAAAAAAGTAGCCAAAAAATCATCTAAGATCGCACAACATGTCGAGCCACAGTTCACCTTTTCAAACCCACTTACTGACTTCAAAGCAATGGGACGGCGTTATCACCCTACAAAAGTGGCAGCGGTGGGATTTGAACCCACGCCTCCGGAGAGACTGGAGCCTTAATCCAGCGCCTTGGACCGCTCGGCCACGCTACCAGGTCTTGGCCACCCGAGCTCTTCCCCAAGCTGATCGATCGTCCAGGAGCTCATGTGACATTCTAAATGCCCGGAAGCGGTTGAACGTCACAAGATAAAACACATCTAACAATAGCCCTCCTAAATAGCTCTTACACATGAACTCTATGGCACGTTATTTAACATTACTATTGTTGCACTACCTCCATTCTTATTTATTATTTTGCTCATACGGGTACTATCTGTCCTTGTATTGTTTTTCTGTTTTGTCTTGTTGTTCTATTTGTGATGCTATAGCCTGTATGGAGAACACCAAATCAAAATCCTAGTATCTGTATACATGGCGAAATAAAGTTGAATTGAATCTCTCTCAAGGTTCTGCATTGGCCGGGAATCGAACCTGGGTCAACTGCTTGGAAGGCAGCTATGCTTGCCACTATACCACCAATGCACACAACAGCCTCCTTAATCGCACAGCATTTCGAGGGACGGTTCACCTTTCCACACCACCTACTGACATCCAACTACTAAGAAATTGCCCTAAGCCTGGTTTATACTTCTGCGGAGTTTGGAACACGTGGCCTAATCGTGATGTGTTCGACCGTCACAAGAGACGAGATGCCTCTCTACGGTCTGTACTGGCCGGGGATTGAACCCTGTCAACTTTATGGAAAAAAGTAGCCAAAAAATCATCTAAGATGGCACAACATGTCGAGCCACAGTTCACCTTTTCAAACCCACTTACTGACTTCAGAGCAATGGGACGGCGTTATCACCCTACAAAAGTGGCAGCGGTGGGATTTTAACCCACGCCTCCGGAGAGACTGGAGCCTTAATCCAGCGCCTTGGACCGCTCGGCCACGCTACCAGGTCTTGGCCACCCGAGCTCTTCCCCAAGCTGATCGATCGTCCAGGAGCTCATGTGACATTCTAAATGCCCGGAAGCGGTTGAACGTCACAAGATAAAACACATCTAACAATAGCCCTCCTAAATAGCTCTTACACATGAACTCTATGGCACGTTATTTAACATTACTATTGTTGCACTACCTCCATTCTTATTTATTATTTTGCTCATACTGGTACTATCTGTCCTTGTATTGTTTTTCTGTTTTGTCTTGTTGTTCTATTTGTGATGCTATAGCCTGTATGGAGAAAACCAAATCAAATTCCTAGTATCTGTATACATGGCGAAATAAAGTTGAATTGAATCTCTCTCAAGGTTCTGCATTGGCCGGGAATCGAACCCGGGTCAACTGCTTGGAAGGCAGCTATGCTTGCCACTATACCACCAATGCACACAACAGCCTCCTTAATCGCACAGCATTTCGAGGGACGGTTCACCTTTCCACACCACCTACTGACATCCAACTACTAAGAAATTGCCCTAAGCCTGGTTTATACTTCTGCGGAGTTTGGAACACGTGGCCTAATCGTGATGTGTTCGACCGTCACAAGAGACGAGATGCCTCTCTACGGTCTGTACTGGCCGGGGATTGAACCCTGTCAACTTTATGGAAAAAAGTAGCCAAAAAAGCATCTAAGATCGCACAACATGTCGAGCCACAGTTCACCTTTTCAAACCCACT
Source organism: Osmerus eperlanus (assembly GCF_963692335.1). Taxonomy (NCBI): domain Eukaryota; kingdom Metazoa; phylum Chordata; class Actinopteri; order Osmeriformes; family Osmeridae; genus Osmerus; species Osmerus eperlanus. Next base: position 20,694,649 of record NC_085025.1, read on the forward strand.
TACTGACTTCAGAGCAATGGGACGGCGTTATCACCCTACAAAAGTGGCAGCGGTGGGATTTGAACCCACGCCTCCGGAGAGACTGGAGCCTTAATCCAGCGCCTTGGACCGCTCGGCCACGCTACCAGGTCTTGGCCACCCGAGCTCTTCCCCAAGCTGATCGATCGTCCAGGAGCTCATGTGACATTCTAAATGCCCGGAAGCGGTTGAACGTCACAAGATAAAACACATCTAACAATAGCCCTCCTAAATAGCTCTTACACATGAACTCTATGGCACGTTATTTAACATTACTATTGTTGCACTACCTCCATTCTTATTTATTATTTTGCTCATACTGGTACTATCTGTCCTTGTATTGTTTTTCTGTTTTGTCTTGTTGTTCTATTTGTGATGCTATAGCCTGTATGGAGAACACCAAATCAAATTCCTAGTATCTGTATACATGGTGAAATAAAGTTGAATTGAATCTCTCTCAAGGTTCTGCATTGGCCGGGAATCGAACACAGGTCAACTGCATGGAAGGCAGCTATGCTTGCCACTATACCACCAATGCACACAACAGCCTCCTTAATCGCACAGCATTTCGAGGGACGGTTCACCTTTCCACACCGCCTACTGACATCCAACTACTAAGAAATTGCCCTAAGCCTGGTTTATACTTCTGCGGAGTTTGGAACACGTGGCCTAATCGTGATGTGTTCGACCGTCACAAGAGACGAGATGCCTCTCTACGGTCTGTACTGGCCGGGGATTGAACCCTGTCAACTTTATGGAAAAAAGTAGCCAAAAAAGCATCTAAGATCGCACAACATGTCGAGCCACAGTTCACCTTTTCAAACCCACTTACTGACTTCAGAGCAATGGGACGGCGTTATCACCCTACAAAAGTGGCAGCGGTGGGATTTGAACCCACGCCTCCGGAGAGACTGGAGCCTTAATCCAGCGCCTTGGACCGCTCGGCCACGCTACCAGGTCTTGGCCACCCGAGCTCTTCCCCAAGCTGATCGATCGTCCAGGAGCTCATGTGACATTCTAAATGCCCGGAAGCGGTTGAACGTCACAAGATAAAACACATCTAACAATAGCCCTCCTAAATAGCTCTTACACATGAACTCTATGGCACGTTATTTAACATTACTATTATTGCACTACCTCCATTCTTATTTATTATTTTGCTCATACTGGTACTATCTGTCCTTGTATTGTTTTTCTGTTTTGTCTTGTTGTTCTATTTGTGATGCTATAGCCTGTATGGAGAAAACCAAATCAAATTCCTAGTATCTGTATACATGGCGAAATAAAGTTGAATTGAATCTCTCTCAAGGTTCTGCATTGGCCGGGAATCGAACCCGGGTCAACTGCTTGGAAGGCAGCTATGCTTGCCACTATACCACCAATGCACACAACAGCCTCCTTAATCGCACAGCATTTCGAGGGACGGTTCACCTTTCCACACCACCTACTGACATCCAACTACTAAGAAATTGCCCTAAGCCTGGTTTATACTTCTGCGGAGTTTGGAACACGTGGCCTAATCGTGATGTGTTCGACCGTCACAAGAGACGAGATGCCTCTCTACGGTCTGTACTGGCCGGGGATTGAACCCTGTCAACTTTATGGAAAAAAGTAGCCAAAAAAGCATCTAAGATCGCACAACATGTCGAGCCACAGTTCACCTTTTCAAACCCACTTACTGACTTCAGAGCAATGGGACGGCGTTATCACCCTACAAAAGTGGCAGCGGTGGGATTTGAACCCACGCCTCCGGAGAGACTGGAGCCTTAATCCAGCGCCTTGGACCGCTCGGCCACGCTACCAGGTCTTGGCCACCCGAGCTCTTCCCCAAGCTGATCGATCGTCCAGGAGCTCATGTGACATTCTAAATGCCCGGAAGCGGTTGAACGTCACAAGATAAAACACATCTAACAATAGCCCTCCTAAATAGCTCTTACACATGAACTCTATGGCACGTTATTTAACATTACTATTGTTGCACTACCTCCATTCTTATTTATTATTTTGCTCATACTGGTACTATCTGTCCTTGTATTGTTTTTCTGTTTTGTCTTGTTGTTCTATTTGTGATGCTATAGCCTGTATGGAGAAAACCAAATCAAATTCCTAGTATCTGTATACATGGCGAAATAAAGTTGAATTGAATCTCTCTCAAGGTTCTGCATTGGCCGGGAATCGAACCCGGGTCAACTGCTTGGAAGGCAGCTATGCTTGCCACTATACCACCAATGCACACAACAGCCTCCTTAATCGCACAGCATTTCGAGGGACGGTTCACCTTTCCACACCACCTACTGACATCCAACTACTAAGAAATTGCCCTAAGCCTGGTTTATACTTCTGCGGAGTTTGGAACACGTGGCCTAATCGTGATGTGTTCGACCGTCACAAGAGACGAGATGCCTCTCTACGGTCTGTACTGGCCGGGGATTGAACCCTGTCAACTTTATGGAAAAAAGTAGCCAAAAAAGCATCTAAGATCGCACAACATGTCGAGCCACAGTTCACCTTTTCAAACCCACTTACTGACTTCAGAGCAATGGGACGGCGTTATCACCCTACAAAAGTGGCAGCGGTGGGATTTGAACCCACGCCTCCGGAGAGACTGGAGCCTTAATCCAGCGCCTTGGACCGCTCGGCCACGCTACCAGGTCTTGGCCACCCGAGCTCTTCCCCAAGCTGATCGATCGTCCAGGAGCTCATGTGACATTCTAAATGCCCGGAAGCGGTTGAACGTCACAAGATAAAACACATCTAACAATAGCCCTCCTAAATAGCTCTTACACATGAACTCTATGGCACGTTATTTAACATTACTATTGTTGCACTACCTCCATTCTTATTTATTATTTTGCTCATACTGGTACTATCTGTCCTTGTATTGTTTTTCTGTTTTGTCTTGTTGTTCTATTTGTGATGCTATAGCCTGTATGGAGAAAACCAAATCAAATTCCTAGTATCTGTATACATGGCGAAATAAAGTTGAATTGAATCTCTCTCAAGGTTCTGCATTGGCCGGGAATCGAACCCGGGTCAACTGCTTGGAAGGCAGCTATGCTTGCCACTATACCACCAATGCACACAACAGCCTCCTTAATCGCACAGCATTTCGAGGGACGGTTCACCTTTCCACACCACCTACTGACATCCAACTACTAAGATATTGCCCTAAGCCTGGTTTATACTTCTGCGGAGTTTGGAACACGTGGCCTAATCGTGATGTGTTCGACCGTCACAAGAGACGAGATGCCTCTCTACGGTCTGTACTGGCCGGGGATTGAACCCTGTCAACTTTATGGAAAAAAGTAGCCAAAAAAGCATCTAAGATCGCACAACATGTCGAGCCACAGTTCACCTTTTCAAACCCACTTACTGACTTCAGAGCAATGGGACGGCGTTATCACCCTACAAAAGTGGCAGCGGTGGGATTTGAACCCACGCCTCCGGAGAGACTGGAGCCTTAATCCAGCGCCTTGGACCGCTCGGCCACGCTACCAGGTCTTGGCCACCCGAGCTCTTCCCCAAGCTGATCGATCGTCCAGGAGCTCATGTGACATTCTAAATGCCCGGAAGCGGTTGAACGTCACAAGATAAAACACATCTAACAATAGCCCTCCTAAATAGCTCTTACACATGAACTCTATGGCACGTTATTTAACATTACTATTGTTGCACTACCTCCATTCTTATTTATTATTTTGCTCATACTGGTACTATCTGTCCTTGTATTGTTTTTCTGTTTTGTCTTGTTGTTCTATTTGTGATGCTATAGCCTGTATGGAGAAAACCAAATCAAATTCCTAGTATCTGTATACATGGCGAAATAAAGTTGAATTGAATCTCTCTCAAGGTTCTGCATTGGCCGGGAATCGAAACCGGGTCAACTGCTTGGAAGGCAGCTATGCTTGCCACTATACCACCAATGCACACAACAGCCTCCTTAATCGCACAGCATTTCGAGGGACGGTTCACCTTTCCACACCACCTACTGACATCCAACTACTAAGATATTGCCCTAAGCCTGGTTTATACTTCTGCGGAGTTTGGAACACGTGGCCTAATCGTGATGTGTTCGACCGTCACAAGAGACGAGATGCCTCTCTACGGTCTGTACTGGCCGGGGATTGAACCCTGTCAACTTTATGGAAAAAAGTAGCCAAAAAAGCATCTAAGATCGCACAACATGTCGAGCCACAGTTCACCTTTTCAAACCCACTTACTGACTTCAGAGCAATGGGACGGCGTTATCACCCTACAAAAGTGGCAGCGGTGGGATTTGAACCCACGCCTCCGGAGAGACTGGAGCTTTAATCCAGCGCCTTGGACCGCTCGGCCACGCTACCAGGTCTTGGCCACCCGAGCTCTTCCCCAAGCTGATCGATCGTCCAGGAGCTCATGTGACATTCTAAATGCCCGGAAGCGGTTGAACGTCACAAGATAAAACACATCTAACAATAGCCCTCCTAAATAGCTCTTACACATGAACTCTATGGCACGTTATTTAACATTACTATTGTTGCACTACCTCCATTCTTATTTATTATTTTGCTCATACTGGTACTATCTGTCCTTGTATTGTTTTTCTGTTTTGTCTTGTTGTTCTATTTGTGATGCTATAGCCTGTATGGAGAACACCAAATCAAATTCCTAGTATCTGTATACATGGTGAAATAAAGTTGAATTGAATCTCTCTCAAGGTTCTGCATTGGCCGGGAATCGAACACAGGTCAACTGCATGGAAGGCAGCTATGCTTGCCACTATACCACCAATGCACACAACAGCCTCCTTAATCGCACAGCATTTCGAGGGACGGTTCACCTTTCCACACCGCCTACTGACATCCAACTACTAAGAAATTGCCCTAAGCCTGGTTTATACTTCTGCGGAGTTTGGAACACGTGGCCTAATCGTGATGTGTTCGACCGTCACAAGAGACGAGATGCCTCTCTACGGTCTGTACTGGCCGGGGATTGAACCCTGTCAACTTTATGGAAAAAAGTAGCCAAAAAATCATCTAAGATCGCACAACATGTCGAGCCACAGTTCACCTTTTCAAACCCACTTACTGACTTCAGAGCAATGGGACGGCGTTATCACCCTACAAAAGTGGCAGCGGTGGGATTTGAACCCACGCCTCCGGAGAGACTGGAGCCTTAATCCAGCGCCTTGGACCACTCGGCCACGCTACCAGGTCTTGGCCACCCGAGCTCTTCCCCAAGCTGATCGATCGTCCAGGAGCTCATGTGACATTCTAAATGCCCGGAAGCGGTTGAACGTCACAAGATAAAACACATCTAACAATAGCCCTCCTAAATAGCTCTTACACATGAACTCTATGGCACGTTATTTAACATTACTATTGTTGCACTACCTCCATTCTTATTTATTATTTTGCTCATACTGGTACTATCTGTCCTTGTATTGTTTTTCTGTTTTGTCTTGTTGTTCTATTTGTGATGCTATAGCCTGTATGGAGAAAACCAAATCAAATTCCTAGTATCTGTATACATGGCGAAATAAAGTTGAATTGAATCTCTCTCAAGGTTCTGCATTGGCCGGGAATCGAACCCGGGTCAACTGCTTGGAAGGCAGCTATGCTTGCCACTATACCACCAATGCACACAACAGCCTCCTTAATCGCACAGCATTTCGAGGGACGGTTCACCTTTCCACACCACCTACTGACATCCAACTACTAAGAAATTGCCCTAAGCCTGGTTTATACTTCTGCGGAGTTTGGAACACGTGGCCTAATCGTGATGTGTTCGACCGTCACAAGAGACGAGATGCCTCTCTACGGTCTGTACTGGCCGGGGATTGAACCCTGTCAACTTTATGGAAAAAAGTAGCCAAAAAAGCATCTAAGATCGCACAACATGTCGAGCCACAGTTCACCTTTTCAAACCCACTTACTGACTTCAGAGCAATGGGACGGCGTTATCACCCTACAAAAGTGGCAGCGGTGGGATTTGAACCCACGCCTCCGGAGAGACTGGAGCCTTAATCCAGCGCCTTGGACCGCTCGGCCACGCTACCAGGTCTTGGCCACCCGAGCTCTTCCCCAAGCTGATCGATCGTCCAGGAGCTCATGTGACATTCTAAATGCCCGGAAGCGGTTGAACGTCACAAGATAAAACACATCTAACAATAGCCCTCCTAAATAGCTCTTACACATGAACTCTATGGCACGTTATTTAACATTACTATTGTTGCACTACCTCCATTCTTATTTATTATTTTGCTCATACTGGTACTATCTGTCCTTGTATTGTTTTTCTGTTTTGTCTTGTTGTTCTATTTGTGATGCTATAGCCTGTATGGAGAAAACCAAATCAAATTCCTAGTATCTGTATACATGGCGAAATAAAGTTGAATTGAATCTCTCTCAAGGTTCTGCATTGGCCGGGAATCGAACCCGGGTCAACTGCTTGGAAGGCAGCTATGCTTGCCACTATACCACCAATGCACACAACAGCCTCCTTAATCGCACAGCATTTCGAGGGACGGTTCACCTTTCCACACCACCTACTGACATCCAACTACTAAGAAATTGCCCTAAGCCTGGTTTATACTTCTGCGGAGTTTGGAACACGTGGCCTAATCGTGATGTGTTCGACCGTCACAAGAGACGAGATGCCTCTCTACGGTCTGTACTGGCCGGGGATTGAACCCTGTCAACTTTATGGAAAAAAGTAGCCAAAAAAGCATCTAAGATCGCACAACATGTCGAGCCACAGTTCACCTTTTCAAACCCACTTACTGACTTCAGAGCAATGGGACGGCGTTATCACCCTACAAAAGTGGCAGCGGTGGGATTTGAACCCACGCCTCCGGAGAGACTGGAGCCTTAATCCAGCGCCTTGGACCGCTCGGCCACGCTACCAGGTCTTGGCCACCCGAGCTCTTCCCCAAGCTGATCGATCGTCCAGGAGCTCATGTGACATTCTAAATGCCCGGAAGCGGTTGAACGTCACAAGATAAAACACATCTAACAATAGCCCTCCTAAATAGCTCTTACACATGAACTCTATGGCACGTTATTTAACATTACTATTATTGCACTACCTCCATTCTTATTTATTATTTTGCTCATACTGGTACTATCTGTCCTTGTATTGTTTTTCTGTTTTGTCTTGTTGTTCTATTTGTGATGCTATAGCCTGTATGGAGAAAACCAAATCAAATTCCTAGTATCTGTATACATGGCGAAATAAAGTTGAATTGAATCTCTCTCAAGGTTCTGCATTGGCCGGGAATCGAACCCAGGTCAACTGCTTGGAAGGCAGCTATGCTTGCCACTATACCACCAATGCACACAACAGCCTCCTTAATCGCACAGCATTTCGAGGGACGGTTCACCTTTCCACACCACCTACTGACATCCAACTACTAAGAAATTGCCCTAAGCCTGGTTTATACTTCTGCGGAGTTTGGAACACGTGGCCTAATCGTGATGTGTTCGACCGTCACAAGAGACGAGATGCCTCTCTACGGTCTGTACTGGCCGGGGATTGAACCCTGTCAACTTTATGGAAAAAAGTAGCCAAAAAAGCATCTAAGATCGCACAACATGTCGAGCCACAGTTCACCTTTTCAAACCCACTTACTGACTTCAGAGCAATGGGACGGCGTTATAACCCTACAAAAGTGGCAGCGGTGGGATTTGAACCCACGCCTCCGGAGAGACTGGAGCCTTAATCCAGCGCCTTGGACCGCTCGGCCACGCTACCAGGTCTTGGCCACCCGAGCTCTTCCCCAAGCTGATCGATCGTCCAGGAGCTCATGTGACATTCTAAATGCCCGGAAGCGGTTGAACGTCACAAGATAAAACACATCTAACAATAGCCCTCCTAAATAGCTCTTACACATGAACTCTATGGCACGTTATTTAACATTACTATTGTTGCACTACCTCCATTCTTATTTATTATTTTGCTCATACTGGTACTATCTGTCCTTGTATTGTTTTTCTGTTTTGTCTTGTTGTTCTATTTGTGATGCTATAGCCTGTATGGAGAACACCAAATCAAATTCCTAGTATCTGTATACATGGCGAAATAAAGTTGAATTGAATCTCTCTCAAGGTTCTGCATTGGCCGGGAATCGAACCCGGGTCAACTGCTTGGAAGGCAGCTATGCTTGCCACTATACCACCAATGCACACAACAGCCTCCTTAATCGCACAGCATTTCGAGGGACGGTTCACCTTTCCACACCACCTACTGACATCCAACTACTAAGAAATTGCCCTAAGCCTGGTTTATACTTCTGCGGAGTTTGGAACACGTGGCCTAATCGTGATGTGTTCGACCGTCACAAGAGACGAGATGCCTCTCTACGGTCTGTACTGGCCGGGGATTGAACCCTGTCAACTTTATGGAAAAAAGTAGCCAAAAAATCATCTAAGATCGCACAACATGTCGAGCCACAGTTCACCTTTTCAAACCCACTTACTGACTTCAGAGCAATGGGACGGCGTTATCACCCTACAAAAGTGGCAGCGGTGGGATTTGAACCCACGCCTCCGGAGAGACTGGAGCCTTAATCCAGCGCCTTGGACCGCTCGGCCACGCTACCAGGTCTTGGCCACCCGAGCTCTTCCCCAAGCTGATCGATCGTCCAGGAGCTCATGTGACATTCTAAATGCCCGGAAGCGGTTGAACGTCACAAGATAAAACACATCTAACAATAGCCCTCCTAAATAGCTCTTACACATGAACTCTATGGCACGTTATTTAACATTACTATTGTTGCACTACCTCCATTCTTATTTATTATTTTGCTCATACTGGTACTATCTGTCCTTGTATTGTTTTTCTGTTTTGTCTTGTTGTTCTATTTGTGATGCTATAGCCTGTATGGAGAAAACCAAATCAAATTCCTAGTATCTGTATACATGGCGAAATAAAGTTGAATTGAATCTCTCTCAAGGTTCTGCATTGGCCGGGAATCGAACCCGGGTCAACTGCTTGGAAGGCAGCTATGCTTGCCACTATACCACCAATGCACACAACAGCCTCCTTACGCACAGCATTTCGAGGGACGGTTCACCTTTCCACACCACCTACTGACATCCAACTACTAAGAAATTGCCCTAAGCCTGGTTTATACTTCTGCGGAGTTTGGAACACGTGGCCTAATCGTGATGTGTTCGACCGTCACAAGAGACGAGATGCCTCTCTACGGTCTGTACTGGCCGGGGATTGAACCCTGTCAACTTTATGGAAAAAAGTAGCCAAAAAATCATCTAAGATCGCACAACATGTCGAGCCACAGTTCACCTTTTCAAACCCACTTACTGACTTCAGAGCAATGGGACGGCGTTATCACCCTACAAAAGTGGCAGCGGTGGGATTTGAACCCACGCCTCCGGAGAGACTGGAGCCTTAATCCAGCGCCTTGGACCGCTCGGCCACGCTACCAGGTCTTGGCCACCCGAGCTCTTCCCCAAGCTGATCGATCGTCCAGGAGCTCATGTGACATTCTAAATGCCCGGAAGCGGTTGAACGTCACAAGATAAAACACATCTAACAATAGCCCTCCTAAATAGCTCTTACACATGAACTCTATGGCACGTTATTTAACATTACTATTGTTGCACTACCTCCATTCTTATTTATTATTTTGCTCATACTGGTACTATCTGTCCTTGTATTGTTTTTCTGTTTTGTCTTGTTGTTCTATTTGTGATGCTATAGCCTGTATGGAGAACACCAAATCAAATTCCTAGTATCTGTATACATGGCGAAATAAAGTTGAATTGAATCTCTCTCAAGGTTCTGCATTGGCCGGGAATCGAACCCGGGTCAACTGCTTGGAAGGCAGCTATGCTTGCCACTATACCACCAATGCACACAACAGCCTCCTTAATCGCACAGCATTTCGAGGGACGGTTCACCTTTCCACACCACCTACTGACATCCAACTACTAAGAAATTGCCCTAAGCCTGGTTTATACTTCTGCGGAGTTTGGAACACGTGGCCTAATCGTGATGTGTTCGACCGTCACAAGAGACGAGATGCCTCTCTACGGTCTGTACTGGCCGGGGATTGAACCCTGTCAACTTTATGGAAAAAAGTAGCCAAAAAATCATCTAAGATCGCACAACATGTCGAGCCACAGTTCACCTTTTCAAACCCACTTACTGACTTCAGAGCAATGGGACGGCGTTATCACCCTACAAAAGTGGCAGCGGTGGGATTTGAACCCACGCCTCCGGAGAGACTGGAGCCTTAATCCAGCGCCTTGGACCGCTCGGCCACGCTACCCCGCTGGCAGGTCTTGGCCACCCGAGCTCTTCCCCAAGCTGATCGATCGTCCAGGAGCTCATGTGACATTCTAAATGCCCGGAAGCGGTTGAACGTCACAAGATAAAACACATCTAACAATAGCCCTCCTAAATAGCTCTTACACATGAACTCTATGGCACGTTATTTAACATTACTATTGTTGCACTACCTCCATTCTTATTTATTATTTTGCTCATACTGGTACTATCTGTCCTTGTATTGTTTTTCTGTTTTGTCTTGTTGTTCTATTTGTGATGCTATAGCCTGTATGGAGAAAACCAAATCAAATTCCTAGTATCTGTATACATGGCGAAATAAAGTTGAATTGAATCTCTCTCAAGGTTCTGCATTGGCCGGGAATCGAACCCGGGTCAACTGCTTGGAAGGCAGCTATGCTTGCCACTATACCACCAATGCACACAACAGCCTCCTTAATCGCACAGCATTTCGAGGGACGGTTCACCTTTCCACACCACCTACTGACATCCAACTACTAAGAAATTGCCCTAAGCCTGGTTTATACTTCTGCGGAGTTTGGAACACGTGGCCTAATCGTGATGTGTTCGACCGTCACAAGAGACGAGATGCCTCTCTACGGTCTGTACTGGCCGGGGATTGAACCCTGTCAACTTTATGGAAAAAAGTAGCCAAAAAATCATCTAAGATCGCACAACATGTCGAGCCACAGTTCACCTTTTCAAACCCACTTACTGACTTCAGAGCAATGGGACGGCGTTATCACCCTACAAAAGTGGCAGCGGTGGGATTTGAACCCACGCCTCCGGAGAGACTGGAGCCTTAATCCAGCGCCTTGGACCGCTCGGCCACGCTACCAGGTCTTGGCCACCCGAGCTCTTCCCCAAGCTGATCGATCGTCCAGGAGCTCATGTGACATTCTAAATGCCCGGAAGCGGTTGAACGTCACAAGATAAAACACATCTAACAATAGCCCTCCTAAATAGCTCTTACACATGAACTCTATGGCACGTTATTTAACATTACTATTGTTGCACTACCTCCATTCTTATTTATTATTTTGCTCATACTGGTACTATCTGTCCTTGTATTGTTTTTCTGTTTTGTCTTGTTGTTCTATTTGTGATGCTATAGCCTGTATGGAGAACACCAAATCAAATTCCTAGTATCTGTATACATGGCGAAATAAAGTTGAATTGAATCTCTCTCAAGGTTCTGCATTGGCCGGGAATCGAACCCGGGTCAACTGCTTGGAAGGCAGCTATGCTTGCCACTATACCACCAATGCACACAACAGCCTCCTTAATCGCACAGCATTTCGAGGGACGGTTCACCTTTCCACACCACCTACTGACATCCAACTACTAAGAAATTGCCCTAAGCCTGGTTTATACTTCTGCGGAGTTTGGAACACGTGGCCTAATCGTGATGTGTTCGACCGTCACAAGAGACGAGATGCCTCTCTACGGTCTGTACTGGCCGGGGATTGAACCCTGTCAACTTTATGGAAAAAAGTAGCCAAAAAATCATCTAAGATCGCACAACATGTCGAGCCACAGTTCACCTTTTCAAACCCACTTACTGACTTCAGAGCAATGGGACGGCGTTATCACCCTACAAAAGTGGCAGCGGTGGGATTTGAACCCACGCCTCCGGAGAGACTGGAGCCTTAATCCAGCGCCTTGGACCGCTCGGCCACGCTACCCCGCTGGCAGGTCTTGGCCACCCGAGCTCTTCCCCAAGCTGATCGATCGTCCAGGAGCTCATGTGACATTCTAAATGCCCGGAAGCGGTTGAACGTCACAAGATAAAACACATCTAAAAATAGCCCTCCTAAATAGCTCTTACACATGAACTCTATGGCACGTTATTTAACATTACTATTGTTGCACTACCTCCATTCTTATTTATTATTTTGCTCATACTGGTACTATCTGTCCTTGTATTGTTTTTCTGTTTTGTCTTGTTGTTCTATTTGTGATGCTATAGCCTGTATGGAGAACACCAAATCAAATTCCTAGTATCTGTATACATGGCGAAATAAAGTTGAATTGAATCTCTCTCAAGGTTCTGCATTGGCCGGGAATCGAACCCGGGTCAACTGCTTGGAAGGCAGCTATGCTTGCCACTATACCACCAATGCACACAACAGCCTCCTTAATCGCACAGCATTTCGAGGGACGGTTCACCTTTCCACACCACCTACTGACATCCAACTACTAAGAAATTGCCCTAAGCCTGGTTTATACTTCTGCAGAGTTTGGAACACGTGGCCTAATCGTGATGTGTTCGACCGTCACAAGAGACGAGATGCCTCTCTACGGTCTGTACTGGCCGGGGATTGAACCCTGTCAACTTTATGGAAAAAAGTAGCCAAAAAAGCATCTAAGATCGCACAACATGTCGAGCCACAGTTCACCTTTTCAAACCCACTTACTGACTTCAGAGCAATGGGACGGCGTTATCACCCTACAAAAGTGGCAGCGGTGGGATTTGAACCCACGCCTCCGGAGAGACTGGAGCCTTAATCCAGCGCCTTGGACCGCTCGGCCACGCTACCAGGTCTTGGCCACCCGAGCTCTTCCCCAAGCTGATCGATCGTCCAGGAGCTCATGTGACATTCTAAATGCCCGGAAGCGGTTGAACGTCACAAGATAAAACACATCTAACAACAGCCCTCCTAAATAGCTCTTACACATGAACTCTATGGCACGTTATTTAACATTACTATTGTTGCACTACCTCCATTCTTATTTATTATTTTGCTCATACTGGTACTATCTGTCCTTGTATTGTTTTTCTGTTTTGTCTTGTTGTTCTATTTGTGATGCTATAGCCTGTATGGAGAACACCAAATCAAATTCCTAGTATCTGTATACATGGCGAAATAAAGTTGAATTGAATCTCTCTCAAGGTTCTGCATTGGCCGGGAATCGAACCCGGGTCAACTGCTTGGAAGGCAGCTATGCTTGCCACTATACCACCAATGCACACAACAGCCTCCTTAATCGCACAGCATTTCGAGGGACGGTTCACCTTTCCACACCACCTACTGACATCCAACTACTAAGAAATTGCCCTAAGCCTGGTTTATACTTCTGCGGAGTTTGGAACACGTGGCCTAATCGTGATGTGTTCGACCGTCACAAGAGACAAGATGCCTCTCTACGGTCTGTACTGGCCGGGGATTGAACCCTGTCAACTTTATGGAAAAAAGTAGCCAAAAAAGCATCTAAGATCGCACAACATGTCGAGCCACAGTTCACCTTTTCAAACCCACTTACTGACTTCAGAGCAATGGGACGGCGTTATCACCCTACAAAAGTGGCAGCGGTGGGATTTGAACCCACGCCTCCGGAGAGACTGGAGCCTTAATCCAGCGCCTTGGACCGCTCGGCCACGCTACCAGGTCTTGGCCACCCGAGCTCTTCCCCAAGCTGATCGATCGTCCAGGAGCTCATGTGACATTCTAAATGCCCGGAAGCGGTTGAACGTCACAAGATAAAACACATCTAACAATAGCCCTCCTAAATAGCTCTTACACATGAACTCTATGGCACGTTATTTAACATTACTATTGTTGCACTACCTCCATTCTTATTTATTATTTTGCTCATACTGGTACTATCTGTCCTTGTATTGTTTTTCTGTTTTGTCTTGTTGTTCTATTTGTGATGCTATAGCCTGTATGGAGAACACCAAATCAAATTCCTAGTATCTGTATACATGGCGAAATAAAGTTGAATTGAATCTCTCTCAAGGTTCTGCATTGGCCGGGAATCGAACCCGGGTCAACTGCTTGGAAGGCAGCTATGCTTGCCACTATACCACCAATGCACACAACAGCCTCCTTAATCGCACAGCATTTCGAGGGACGGTTCACCTTTCCACACCACCTACTGACATCCAACTACTAAGAAATTGCCCTAAGCCTGGTTTATACTTCTGCGGAGTTTGGAACACGTGGCCTAATCGTGATGTGTTCGACCGTCACAAGAGACGAGATGCCTCTCTACGGTCTGTACTGGCCGGGGATTGAACCCTGTCAACTTTATGGAAAAAAGTAGCCAAAAAATCATCTAAGATCGCACAACATGTCGAGCCACAGTTCACCTTTTCAAACCCACTTACTGACTTCAGAGCAATGGGACGGCGTTATCACCCTACAAAAGTGGCAGCGGTGGGATTTGAACCCACGCCTCCGGAGAGACTGGAGCCTTAATCCAGCGCCTTGGACCGCTCGGCCACGCTACCCCGCTGGCAGGTCTTGGCCACC